>NC_055962.1:37642307-37659807 GCF_018492685.1 Alosa sapidissima | reverse complement strand
AGGACATGCAGTCATATGTCATTGAGATCAAAATAATCAGTTTGAGTCTTAATTAATGTTGCCACCATTCGGTAGTGCTCAGCCTTCATTATGATGATGATGATGAGGAGGGTGGTGGTGGAGTCGAGCGGAAATGCTTAAATGCTGGACCAGGCACTCAGAGATCAAGTTGATGTTTATTGGTTTAAGTCAGTGCTCCTTGGCTTGTGATTGAACATAACATCTGTGTGTGTGTGTGTGTGTAGGACCAGTCCCAGCTGATCTGGGGCATTAAGGACAAGCTGAAGAAGTACTGCTCCACCAACGACATGAAGGAGCTGCTCATTGCCAACGGGCAAGACGTGCCCTCGGGAGAGTCCAATGTAAGCTGGGGTCAAGGGTCAGGGGTCAAGGGTCAGTGTTTGGTCATACAGACAGTAAATTGCACCTGCCCATTGCGGCTGATCCTAGCGTCCAATGCTAAGTCCTGGAGAGGTAATTAAACAACCTACTTTATTGTGGTCAAAAGAGACACGTGTGTTTGCACTCTAAGTGAGATGATTAAACTCTGCACTGTGTGTCTGTCTGTCTGCGTGTGTGTGCGCGCACGCGTGCGTGTGTCTGTGTGTGTGTGTGTGTGTGTGTCTGCATCTGCGTGTGTGTGTCTGCATCTGTGTGTGTGTGTGTGTGCGTGCGTGTGTGCGTGTGTGCGTGTAGATCGTGGACAGCCTGGCCGACTGCATGGCGTTTGGCGCTCTGAAGCCGTGCGAGACGTGCCAGGGCCAGCTGGTGTTCAAGAGCGACGCGTACTACTGCAACGGTGACATCTCCGCCTGGACCAAGTGTGTGTTCAGGACCCTCACACCCAACCGCAAGGACTGGCTCACGCCCAAAGTGAGACCTTCTGCTCTCTAATTGGTTGATTTGTCTTTGTCTGTCTTTACACATTTTTCTGATTGGATGACTCCTGTTGTTTGTGTGTGTTCTCCTCATTCTGATTGGCTGACTCCTGTTGTCTGTGTGTGTTCCCCTCATTCTGATTGGATGACTCCTGTTGTCTGTGTGTGTTCTCCTCATTCTGATTGGCTGACTCCTGTTGTCTGTGTGTGTTCTCTGATTGGTTGACAGGAGTTTCACGAGGTGCCCTTCCTGAAGAAGTTCAAGTTTAAGCGGCAGGATCGCGTCTACCCCAAAGATGCCCCTCCTGCCCCTTCGGCCCCCACTGCCTCCGCAGGGGCTCCCAGCGCCCTCTCCAAAGCCCTGCCAGAGTCGCCCCCTGCAGGTAGGACATGCCACTGCAGCGCACACAACCCATGGCTTAGATTAGGGATGGGCAACTTTGATGATAGAGAGGG
This sequence comes from Alosa sapidissima, assembly GCF_018492685.1. Classification (NCBI taxonomy): domain Eukaryota; kingdom Metazoa; phylum Chordata; class Actinopteri; order Clupeiformes; family Clupeidae; genus Alosa; species Alosa sapidissima. Next base: position 37,658,473 of record NC_055962.1, on the reverse strand, counting down.
CCACAACATTTTCTTGTCGGTGTCAGAGGGCCAAATGTGACCGTGCACGTCCACCACTGGGATATCAGGAATCAGTATAGCCTATGGCTGTACGGTTTATTAAACCAACATGCATTCATTTAATATTTTCTATACTCAAATGCATTTTTAATGCTGCTTCTATTTACCAATGAACTTGAAATAAACTAAAAAATATTACACATTCACAATACACCTTTTTTCCACTGTAATGGTAATAGCTCTTGTAAAAAGGCTCTGTTGTTAGTGTATCTTTACCAGGGTTCCCACTCTAAGTAAATGTACAATTCCATGACTTTTCCCTGACAAAAATCCTGAATTTCCATGACCAATCAGGAAATTAAAAAATGGGTATTGAGACAACCACTCAAGCAAGTAGTAATGGAAAACACCAATGCTGCATGTATACAGTATTTGTATTAATGCATTTTGGCAAGTCAATTTTAAACTCCTACAACAACATTCTCTGATATTCCACGACTTTGCCTGGCAAATAAATAATTCCCTGACGTTCCATGTCTGGAATGGACTTTATTAAAATGCTGATGGTATTCTTGAAATTCCATGACCCGTGGGAACCTTGCTGGTCGGCTACGACAGTGGCTCTAGCAGCTCCGATGTAGTCTACTTTTAGTTATCTTCGTGCATGGTGTTGTACAGTAGGTGACAGCGGCTCTAGCAGCTCCGATGTAGTCTACTTTTAGTTGTCTTCGTGCATGGTGTTGTAGGTGACTTAAGTTGAAAACGTTCACAGCTTTTTCACAGATTTTGTTTCTAAGCATAGCCTACTAAACACATAACTTGAATTCCATGATAAGATCAGCTGTTTCCCACCGTGTCTAAAATAGTAGGCTACAATTCTGAGTTTTCTTTATAAGCAGCTCTCTGTATCTCTTCCTCGCTCGCTGGCTGTAGTGAAGACAGCTCGACTCCGCTGGGATTATTTATATAGGAAGCGCCCCTATCGGTGGACCGTATCATTACAATAAGGATGTTTAGATGTGGTAAAAACAAACATTTTAATGACATTTCAAAATTGATCCGCAGGCCACAATGAGTGAGCAGCAGGGCCGCCAGTTGCCCATCCCTGGCAGTGGTAGATGGACAGTGGTTATCAATGAGACTGATCAGAACCTTAAGGGTTAGATGGACCGGGATTATCAATGATACTGAACGTATATAAGCCTGTGTGTGTGTTTGTGGTGCAGACTGATCGTATATAAGCCAGTATGAGTGTGTGTGTGTGTGTGGTGTGGTGCGGTGCAGACTGATCGTATATAAGCCTGTGTGTGTGTGTAGTGCAGACTGATCGTATATAAGCCAGTGTGTGTGCGTGTGTGTGTGTGTAGTGCAGACTGATGCTATATAAGCCAGTGTGTGTGTGTGTGTGTGTGCGCGTGTGTACTCAGATAAGCCCCTGACGGGTCTGAAGCTGCTGGCCGTGGGGAAGCTGTCGAAGAACAAGGACGATGTCAAGGCTGCAGTGGAGGACCTGGGGGGCAAGATCACCGGGACGGCCAGCAAGGCCACGCTCTGCATCAGCAGCAGGAGTGAGTGTGTGCCTAGAACCTACTGTGCCTAGAACCTAGCGTGCCTAGAACCTAGTGTGCCTAGAACCTAGCGTGCCTAGAACCTAGCGTGCCTAGAACCTAGCGTGCCTAGAACCTAGTGTGCATGGAACCTAGTGTGCATGGAACCTAGCGTGCATAGAACCTAGCATGCATAGAACCTAGTGTGCATAGAACATAGTGTGCATAGAACCATGGAACCTAGTGTGCATGGAACCTAGCGTGCATAGAACATAGTGTATAGAACATAGTGTGCATAGAACCATAGAACCTAGCATGCATAGAACCTAGTGTGCATGGAACATAGCATGCATAGAACCTAGTGTGCATAGAACATAGTGTGCATAGAACCATAGAACCTAGTGTGCATGGAACCTAGTGTGCATAGAACATAGTATGCATAGAATGTAGAACATTTTAGAGCACTACATAGATATGGTCATGATGCTGATGTTGGTGCTTCACAATGTGACACTGCTGTTGTGGGTCTAAACTGGTGTGTGTGCGTGTTTGCGTGTGCGTGTGCGTGTGCGTGTGCGTGTGTGTGTGTGTGTGTGTGTGTGTATGTGCGTGCGTGCGTGCGTGTGTGTGTGCACGTGTGTGTGTGTGTGTTTGCACGTGTGTGTGTGTGTGTGTGCTCCATGCAGAGGAGGTGGAGAAGATGAGCAAAAAGATGGAGGAGGTGAAGGAGGCGTGTGTGCGCGTGGTGTCGGAGGACTTCCTGACGGACATCAAGTCCTCGGGCAAGGCCCTCCAGGAGCTCATCTCCCTGCACGCTATCTCCCCCTGGGGGGCTGAGGTCAAACTCGAGGCCCCGGCTCCGTCTGCGGCCTCCAAGTCCACCGGAGCCCCTGTGGCCAAGAGTGCAGGCAGGGTCAAGGAGGAGGAGGGTGAGCTGTGTGTGTGTGTGTGTGTGTGTGTGTGTGTGTGTGTAATATGACTCCCATCCCACAAGGGGCAGTAAGTCTAAGACTGAAGCTGTGTGTGTGTGTGTAATATGACTCCCATCCCACAAGGGGCAGTAAGTCTAAGACTGAAGCTGTGTGTGTGTGTGTGTGTGTGATATGACTCCCATCCCACAGGGGGCAGTAAGTCTAAGACTATGAAGCTGACGGTGAAGGGTGGAGCAGCGGTGGACCCAGACTCTGGTGAGCAGCACTGTGTTAACAAACGAACAACAAAATAAAACAAAAATAACATTTGTTGTAGTTATGGAATTCTACATGCCACTTACCTGGGCAGTATGGAATTCTACATGCCACTTACCTTGGCAGTATAGAATTCTACATGCCACTTACCTTGGCAGTATAGAATTCTACATGCCACTTACCTGGGCCGTATGTCAAATGACCCCATCAATTCAGCTGTGGTAATACTGCAATCAGTGGGACGTCTGGGTGGAAAACAAAATGACAGCTGTTGGGAATAAAGCAGAGACTTCCTAACGAGGAGACACAGAACTCCTAACGAGGAGACACAGAACTCCTAACGAGGAGACACAGAACTCCTTACGAGGAGACACAGAACTCCTTAGAAATGCATGGGGTTAGTTCTAGTGCTGTAACACCAATATGGCAGTTGCCTACACGTATCCCGCCCCCAATATGGCAGTTGCCTACACATGTCCCGCCCCCAATATGGCAGTTGCCTACACATGTCCCGCCCCCAATATGGCAGTTGCCTACACATATCCCGCCCCCCCTAAACTTCTCCAGCAGAGGGGGAAATAGAGCTAATCCTGCCATGTACCCCTTTAAGTGTGGGAGGGTTCAGGGCTGACATTGGGATTTGGCTTTTAAGTGTGGGAGGGTTCAGGGCTGACATTGGGCTTTGGCCTTTAAGTGTGGGGGAGGGTTCAGGATCAGGGTTCAGGGCCTTTAAAGGTCTGTAGGTGCGTGAGCCTGCGTGTTGTTCAGGATCAGGGTTCAGGGCCTTTAAAGGTCTGTAGGTGCGTGAGCCTGCGTGTTGTTCAGGATCAGGGTTCAGGGCCTTTAAAGGTCTGTAGGTGCGTGAGCCTGCGTGTTGTTCAGGATCAGGATTCAGTGGCCAGTTGCACAAAGCACCTTAAGTTTTTTCCCTTAAGTATGACCCTTAAGACTTATTTTCTCCTTAGGTAAGGGATTTACTTACAAGGGTACCTGTAAGCGTGTTGCACAGAACACCTTAAAATGTTTCCTTAGTTAAGGAGAAACGATAAGGGATTTACTGCACTGAAAGGGATTGTCCGGCACGGAAATTCTATAGTTTCCACGGAGATTGTTCAACAGCTGTAGCCTACTACAGCTAACTGCCTTTGCCGCGATGTTAGTTGTCCCGAACACAGTAAAGCTTAATGATCTTATCATTCATCTTACCTAATATTCACGGAAATGATCCAGGTAGCAAGTAAAGCATGTTATATTATATATATGAACTGAACAATACTAGTTGGCAAGTTAGAGATGGTCCTGACTGTTATCAGTGCACCAACGTTTTGCCTAGCGAACCGAACCGAAGCTCATAGGCTAACAAGATATCCACATGAATTGTTAATGTTAGCCTACATAAACCACACAATACGGCATGTTTCTGATAGGCCCAGGAAGAGGAAGCATATTAACAGAGAGGTTTTATTTTGAATTGTTAATGAAGTTAGTAGGCGAGTTCGACTTGCGGCAGATCTGACTTGATGTGATGCATGCTGGGTTGAACACAATGCATACTGGGATGGACGCAATGCTTACTGGTTAGAAATTCTGTCCGACTTCTGTCAGCCGGGGAGGGACTTACCACCGTGACATCATGTCACATGGCCTTAAAATATCGTGGGAGTCTTAGCCTGCAGACAGATCTTGCAGTTGCCTTCCACGAGCTGCACGAGCTGAAACACGCCCTCATGACGTCAGTTCAAAGACGTGATAGGGCCATTTGGGAGGAATGTCCTCATGACGATTATGACGGGAGGCTCATGCTGCTTCCTTATGTTGGAATATGCGAAAATAAACAGAAATCGAAGGGATACCTTCTTATACGTGATTTCTGCAACAATGGTAGGCTAGCCTACTGAAAACGTTTGGATATTCTGTTATTTTCTGCTGTTGGCTAAATAGATAGACACACATATAGGGGAAACACTTGATATTGAATTTATGTGCTACAGTGCAGGCCTGTTAACTGTATGACAACAGTGGTTTATTTAAACTACATCATAAGAATTTATTTCGTCAGTCATCATGCTCATTTTAATGAGTAAGAATGAAAGTTCTGCTGTGTTTATTGCAAACAACATTCCGCGATATCTCCCGTGAGTCACGTCAGGCAGACTGTAGCCTTTCTGTCCGGGATGAGCTGCTCTCTGTTGTAGCTCCTCCCGGCTAGCCTCTGAAGATCACGTTTACGTAGTAAGCCAGACCAAGTCAGACTCAGCCGAAGTCGAACACGCCTAATGAACGTCATTTATCAGCATCAATTCAGTTAATAATATGGTTAAGGTAGAGTCAGATGTCCTTTAGGGTTTTCCCCTTAGTTAGACTACTAAGGTCTTTTGTGCAACAGTTTAAGGGATTTCTTACAGATAAGGACAAACCCTTAAATACTAAGGGGAAATGTTAAGGAACCCTTAAGGAGAAAACTTAAGGGTGTTTGTGTAACCGTTTTTATTTTAAGGGACCCTTAAATCAATTTTAAGGGAAAAACTTAACTTAAGGTGCTTTGTGCAACCGGCCACAGGGCCTTTAAAGGTCTGTAGGTGCGTGAGCCTGCGTGTTGTTCAGGATCAGGGTTCAGGGCCTTTAAAGGTCTGTGGGTGCGTGAGCCTGCGTGTTCTTCTCCCCTCAGGGCTGGAGAACTGCGCTCATGTGCTGGACCAGAATGGGAAGATCTACAGCGCCACCCTTGGCCTGGTGGACATAGTGCGGGGAACCAACTCCTACTACAAGCTGCAGCTGCTGGAGGACGACGTGCAGAAGAGGTGAGTCGGTCTGATGGACAGGTCAGCAAGCTAACGGCTAGCAAGCTAACGGCTTACCTGTCTCTCATGGACAGGTCAGCAAGCTAACGGCTAGCAAGCGGCTAGTTAGCTAACGGCTAACCTGTCTCTGATTGATAGCTTTACCTGTCTCTGATGGACAGGTCAGCAAGCTAATGGCTTACCTGTCTCAGTGTATGAAATATAAATTCACTATAAATCCACAGACACAGTTTGACTTGACTGTAAGCTGTTTGGATGGTCTGGTCATTATGATGAGGGCCGTTGTCACAACAGGACAACTGCATGGAGGCTTACTTGGGTCTGTCTGGGTGGATTTATAAATGTAGTCTAACATCTGATTTGAATTTTAGTATGAAGTATTTGTTCAAACCACAAATAGTTCAACGTGTGTGTGTGTGTGTTCAGGTCATGGGGGCGTGTTTAACGTACGTGTGTGTGTGCGTGTGTTCAGGTACTGGGTGTTCAGGTCATGGGGGCGTGTTTAACGTGTTTGTGTGTGTGTGTGTGTGTGTGTGTGTGTTCAGGTAATGGGTGTTCAGGTCATGTTTAACGTGTGTGTGTGTGTGCAGGTACTGGGTGTTCCGATCATGGGGGCGTGTTGGTACCACTATTGGAGGAAATAAGCTGGACAAGTTCTACGATAAGAACTCTGCAATGGACAACTTCCGCAACGTCTACGAGGAGAAGACCGGAAACTCATGGACCTCCACCAACTTCACCAAGTACCCCAACAAGTTCTACCCCCTGGAGATCGACTACGGCCAGGTACACACGCACGCACACACACACACACACACACACACACACACACACACACAGAGATAACCCAGTAAATTCTACCCGCTGGAGATGGACTGTTTGCCACACATCACACAGGTGGCCGTTTGGGTAGAAGACTGCTCTCTATGGGTTTATGGGTTCTATGGGTTTCTATGGGTTTGCATATTTCATACACTAAGTTTGCTTCACTATATTTACTGTTCTGTGTGTGTGTGTGTGGTGTGTGTGTGATTGTGTGTTGCGGTGTGTGTGTGCATGTGTGTTGCGGTGTGTGTGTGTGTGTGTGTTAGGACGAGGAGGCGGTGAAGAAGCTGACGGCCAGTGCGGGCACCAATTCTAAGCTGGCCAAGCCGGTCCAGGAGCTCATCCGCACCATCTTCGACGTGGAGAGCATGAAGAAGGCCATGGTGGAGTTTGAGGTGGGCGCTCACGACCTCTGACCTCTGTAGTCTGTGTCTGTAGCTCAGGCACGACCTCTGACCCCGTGTGTGTATGTCTGTAGCGCAGACATGACCTCTGACCTCTGTGTCTGTAGCTCAGACATGACCTCTGACCTCTATTCTGTGTCTGTAGCGCAGACACGACCTCTGACCCCGTGTGTGTGTCTGTAGCTCAGACACGACCTCTGACCCCGTGTGTGTGTCTGTAGCTCCGACACGACCTCTGACTCGCAAGTGTGTGTGTGTCTGTAGCTCAGACACGACCTCTGACTCGCGCGCGTGCGTGCGTGCGTGTGTAGCTAAGTATGTGATGCTGCTCTAGAGAACTACTGCAATAACAGATGAATGTGTGTGTCCCCTCCAGATCGACCTGCAGAAGATGCCTCTGGGAAAGCTGAGCAAGAGACAGATCCAGAACGCCTACGCACTCCTCAGCGAAGTCCAGCAGGTCTCTGCCCCGACGCCCTCCACAACCTCCTTTAGCACACGCAGTGTTAAGCACAAGTCTCTGGCATTGTCATGGCTGTTGTGTGTCTGGGGGATGAGCTCAAGTTGGTATATTTACGAATCTCCTTTCATTTCCTCTGACAGGCGGTCTCAGACAGTGCTTCAGAATCCACCATTTTGGATCTATCCAATCGCTTCTACACTCTCATCCCCCACGACTTTGGCATGAAGAAGCCGCCTCTCCTCAACAACCTCGACTACATCCAGGTACGCCACAGGCCCGCAGGACCCGGCTCACCAGCCAGCTGGAATTTAAGGGGTTAAGATATCTTGATGGTTTGTCAGTTGATTTAAGATATCTTGATGGTTTGTCAGTTGATTTAAGGGGTTAAGATTGGTTTGTCAGTTGATTTAAGGGGTTAAGATATCTTAAATGGTTTGTCTTTGATTTGATGGGGGGCAGCCGTGGCCAAATGGGTAGGGGCAGCCGTGGCCTACTGGTTAGGGCTTCGGGCTTGTAACCGAAGGGTTGCCCATTCTCCCATGCCCACATCCACAGCGCTGAAGTGCCCTTGAGCAAGGCACCTAAGATATCTTGATGGTTTGTCAGTTGATTTAAATGTACTTTATGTAATTGTATGTAATTGTATGTAATTCTGTGTACTCTGTCCTAAGGCCAAAGTCCAGATGCTGGACAACCTCCTGGACATCGAGGTGGCCTATAGCCTGCTGCGTGGAGGGGCCGAGGACAACAAAAAGGACCCCATCGACATCAACTACGAGAAACTCAAAACAAAGATCGAGGTAAGCCCCATAAACTATGAGAAATTAAAAACAAAGATCGAGGTAAGCTCTCATTAGTTACGAGAAACTCAAAAGAAAGACTGAGGTAAGCTCTCATCAGTTACGAGAAATTAAAAACAAAGCTTGAGGTAAGCTCTCATCAGTTACGAGAAATTAAAAACAAAGATCGAGGTAAGCTCTCATCAGTTACGAGAAATTAAAAACAAAGATCAAGGTAAGCTCTCATCAGTTACGAAAAATTAAAAACAAAGATCGAGGTAAGCTCTCTTAAACTACGAGAAACTCAAAACAATGATCTCTGAAAAAGAGAAGAAATGCTCCATTAGAGCAGCACTACGCTGTGAGCTCTAATATTGTGTGTGTGTGTGTGTTTTGCAGGTTGTTGATCAGTCTTCACATGAAGCTCAGCTCATCCAACAGTATGTGAAGAACACACACGCGGCCACACACAACACCTACACTCTGGAGGTGGAGGAGGTGAGAACACACACACACACACTACTGACACACACAACACCTACACTCTGGAGATGGAGGAGGTGAGAACACACACACACACACTCCTGACACACACAACACCTACACTCTGGAGGTGGAAGAGGTGAGAACACACACTCCTGACAAACACAACACCTACACTCTGGAGGTGGAAGAGGTGAGATCCTCAAACACACTCCTGACACACACACAGTGTGTGTGTGTGTGTGTGTGGTAGAAGCGTTTCCTGTGGACGTTACTACTGGGAGGGCGAATGTATGAATCAGAGCCATATAAAGGTACCTTCATATGGCTCTGGTATGAATATAATGATGTCTCCTGTGTAGATCTTTAAGGTGGCGCGGGAGAATATAATGATGTCTCCTGTGTAGATCTTTAAGGTGGTGCGGGAGAATATAATGATGTCTCCTGTGTAGATCTTTAAGGTGGTGCGGGAGAATATAATGATGTCTCCTGTGTAGATCTTTAAGGTGGCACGGGAGAATATAATGATGTCTCCTGTGTAGATCTTTAAGGTGGCACGGGAGAATATAATGATGTCTCCTGTGTAGATCTTTAAGGTGGTGCGGGAGGGCGAGTACCAGCGCTTCCGTCCGTTCGAGGAGCTGCACAACCGCCAGCTGCTGTGGCACGGGTCACGCACCACCAACTACGCCGGCATCCTGTCGCAGGGTCTGCGCATCGCGCCACCCGAGGCTCCAGTGGTAAGTACAACAGATACATGTCAGTCACAGGGTGGACAACTCAACAGATAGATACATGTCCACAGTCACAGGGTGGACAACTCAACAGGTACATGTCAGTCACAGGGTGGACAACTCAACAGGTACATGTCGGTCACAGGGTGGACAACTCAACAGATAGATACATGACCACAGTCACTGGGTGGACAACTCGACAGATAGATACATGACCACAGTCACTGGGTGGACAACTCGACAGATAGATACATGACCATAGATGGCTATGACTGTGATCATGGACCAGACAGCAGAGTCCATCACTCAGTAAATACGCTGAATTTAGCATAAAGGGGTTTGTGGGGACCTGGTCTAATGACTGGGCCAAGACCTGCTGCTTCCTCTAACTTTTTATTGTGTCCACCCAGAGAACACTATAGAACCGCAGAACGCTATAGAATCACAGAACGCTATAGAACCGCCATGTACTCTTTTATTGTGTCCACCCAGAGAACGCTATAGAACCGCCATTTACTCTTTATTGTGTCCACCCAGAGAACACGATAGAACCGCAGAACGCTATAGAATGCTGTGGTGCTCAGGGTCCGCGCACGTTCCCACATCCACCAGTGTCCAAAAGACTGGAAATGCTTGCCAGACATTGGATGGTAATGTATGTGTGTGTGTGTGTGTGTGTGTGTGTTTGCAGACGGGTTACATGTTTGGTAAAGGTGTGTACTTCGCCGACATGGTGTCCAAGAGCGCCAACTACTGCCACACCTCCCAGGCTGACCCGGTCGGTCTCATTCTCCTGGCCGACGTCGCCCTCGGCAACATGTGAGTGTTCCATACTGTGTGTGTGCGTGCGCGTGTGCGTGTGTGTGTGTGTGTGTGTGTGTGACACTCTAACAGACTGGTTAGAAGTGTGTGTTTGTTTGCTTGCTTGCTTTATTTGTTTGTCTATGTGGCATTTGTGGTTGTTTAAATGCTTATGCACATGTTTCTCAACAGGCATGAGCTGAAGAAGGCATCACACATCACCAAATTACCTAAGGGTAAACACAGTGTTAAAGGTGAGGACACAAAACACATACAGATTCGTCATCTGACATTTTATAACATCATACAGTATACGTCATCTGACATTTTATAATATCATACAGTATACGAGATTCGTCATCTGACATTTTATAATATCAACAGTCCCACCTTGTAATGTATGGGAATGTCCACAAGTACTCTTGCCTTATTTTAACTCTGTGTATTACACTATTGCCTTATTTTAACTCTGTGTATTACACTATTGCCTTATTTTAACTCTGTGTATTGCACTATTGCCTTATTTTAACTCTGTGTATTGTATATTATACAATGTCTCTAGGACACACCATGTCACTTAGCTGATGGTGGTATTGCTTGAGACTGCTGCTGGCCCAGTGCTGGCCTGCTGCTGGCCCGGTGTGCTGGTTGTGTTGTGTCTGACGGTCCCTCTCTCATGCTGACCAGGTGTTGGCCGAACTGCCCCGGACCCCAGTGCCACGGTGAAGCTGGATGGGGTCGACGTGCCTTTGGGCAAAGGCTCCACCACCAACATCGAGGACACCAGCCTGCTGTACAATGAGTATCCTTTCCTCTCCTGTGTGGCCCGACGGGCGGCTGACCGGACAGCTGACCCCAGCTCTTGGTTGGCCAGTTGGGGCAGCCGTGGCCTACTGGTTAGCACTTCGGACTTGTAACCGGAGGGTTGCCGGTTCGAACCCCGACCAGTAGTCACGGCTGAAGTGCCCTTGAGCAAGGCACCTAACCCCTCACTGCTCCCCGAGCGCCGCTGTTGTTGCAGGCAGCTCACTGCGCCAGGATTAGTGTGTGCTTCACCTCACTGTGTGTTCACTGTGTGCTGTGTGTTTTTCACTAATTCACAGATTGGGATAAAAGCAGAGACCAAATTTCCCTCACGGGATCAAAAGAGTATTTATACTTATACTATACTTATACTATACTATACTTATACTTAGTTCTGATGCCTTCCGTGGGGTTTCCTGCATGTGGAATTCAGACAGGCTGGTTATAAATGCCACCAATGCAGGGCCACTGGTCAGGGACCTCTTGTCCATGTCTCAACGCCATCTAGTGGTACTCCACCTAGTATTGCAGTGGTATTGTCAGGTGTGGCGTTGTGCACACCTAGCGATCAGGTGTGTGTCCCCAACCCCCAGGTGAGGTAGGTACCAGTTATTCCAAGAGAAGAGGGGCAGTGTTCTTCCACTGAGAGCTAGAAGATGAAGCTGTAGATACAGAAATGATGGATGAGATGGAATATTGGAATGATGGATAGGATGGAATATTGGAATGATGGATAGGATGGAATATTGGATAGCTATACAAATAAATGGGTTAATTTGGAATGTAGTACAAAATTATAACAATCATGCGTTTGGTGATCATGGTTTGGTGATGCCATGTTATGATGAACCTGTAGCTACAGAAACGATGGATGGATGCTCTGGAGGTATAAATGCTTTTGGTGATGCCATGTTATGTTTGTGTTTTTGTTTGTTTGTTTGTTTATAGTGATGCTGTGTGTGGGTACTGACACCCCTCTACCCAGACATATTTCCCTTAACTGCTCCTCCTCAGATACATTGTATACGACGTCGCTCAGGTGAACCTCAAGTACCTGCTGAAGATCCGTTTCAACTACCAGACGTCCCTGTGGTGAGGCCAGGGGTGACCTCACATTTGACCTCTCACCTCTGACCTCAGCCCATGGGATGGGGATCCTGTGGTCCTGGACATCACCACTGGCCCACCACTGGGCCCTAATCCATTGACACACACACACCCACACACCCTTGCCATCCCCAGGAACTGGAGGCAGGAATTTACCAAAACACACTCACCTGCCCATCCTGCTTTCTCATTTGTGATACTGTATACTTGTACATGGCTCATAGCCGCTGCCGTTAGCTTTGGGTAGGCTTAGCAAGATGGCCGCACGCCTCCCCTTACTTGCTGTGTTGGGATCGCCCTCCGTTTAACCCAGGGGTAAAGGACCCTGTGGAGGACAAAGCTGCTTTCCCACTTAAATGATCTCAGAAGTTTGCTTGATACAGTTGGGAAGAGCTATTCCCATCAATTGTCAAGGCAACACGAGTCTTCCATTTCTTTCCGTCTTCCGTCTCTCAACAAAGAGTTTTGTTTTTCTTAATTTGTAATATCCTGTTAGGCTTTGGTAAATTCATAGGACACCACCTTACAACAAGGTTCAAACTGAGGTTTGATAGTATTTTGGTAGAAAAAAGGCAGTATACTTTCATTTGTTGTTAAGGAAGACAGCAACTCCATTGGATTTTTCCTGTAAAATGCCATGTGTTGATAATATGTATTTGATACTAGGTAATCTGATCGGGCGGTAGTAACGTCTTTTTTTGTCTTTGCTCTGTTCCACTGCTGTTGTTTCTCTCTCCTTTGCTGTTGAAGTTGGCACAGTAATAGATTAAACAAGTAAGCAACGTTTTTGTTAGATAAAAACTTATAATAAAAGACAACTGAGCATTGTGAAAACAGACTGACACTCATGATTTTTTTTATTTAGTATGAGAAGAACCCTTGGGACTGAATTTCAGCTTTCTGGAAGCGCTTAATGGAATTTAAACATATTTGTACTGTTAGCTATGTCCACAAACTGAACAACTAATAATTTACCGGTAAAGTTAACGTTACATGTCATTGGAAACAAAACATTTGCAACCTGCGAATGGTTTAAGGCTGATTTTTCCATAGGCCATGTTGAATGCGACTGCAAGCGTTTAAGGAATTAAGCGTGTTTTAGGTCTGGCCTTTTTTGTATGAATGGGAAATTTACAAACGTGTTGTTAAACAGCATTATAAATGAAAAATAAAGTGGTGACATTAAATCCCGCAATGGGTTTTCGGTTCGAACAGCCCTCCCTGTCTGCCGCTTTCCCACAATGCACACCGCTAGGTGCGCTTTGAAAAAGCGGCGCGGCTAATTCAAGATGGCGGAGATGGAGCAGCTTTTAGATGAGAGTAAGTATCAAAACAATGATTTCAGCCCATCGTTGTGCCGCTCATATTTATGTCCACTGAGCAAGACATGTTACGGACATGTAAAGAGACGTGTACAAGTTCACAAACGGTCCATGTAACCACCTAATGAATGCAACGAGCGAACAAGTAGCTAGCGATAGCTAGCTAAGGACCCTGGCAAGCTTGTCATCTTGCTAGCTTGCTAGCAACCTTTTTCTAGGAGGCTTACTGAAGTATACCTCTCAGCTAACTGGGCTAGCCAGCTAAAGTTACTAAAAATAATATTGGTGTGGCAGTGGGTACATCAGGTGTTAGTGCATAATTCATTTGGAGCCTATCTGTAGCTGGCCTTGTTTTACTAAACATTAAACAAAACTCAAAATAGCAGTAAAAGTCGTTTAAGTTTTTATTTGAGGGGAAGTTAAAAACTGTCAACAAACACCCATCGGAGTCCGCTAATACATTGGTGGGTTTAGGATACGGACCAACAATAACAACCGTGTTAGCAAGCCATCTAATAGTTATTATTGACAGAACTATTTGTTTTCAAGACAACCACATATCTATAGTTTTCAGACCAACGTTAAGTAGTGTGATATGCCACTTACCTGAATTTTTAACGGCATTTTCGAGACGCAACTATTCTTGTGTGCCCACGACATGAACACAAATTACGCAACATGTTTACATTTGCAATAATGTAACGTAAACAACTAATTGAATGTTGAATCATTTTGTCACTATAACAAAAGGGAAAAAAAGGAAACACTTAAACGAGCCATTTAGACATGTGTGGGTAGTATTTTTTGCATATCTTCCACAATCAAGAGTTACTGGACGTTAATCAATAGCCTATGCATATCTGCAAACGATCCATATTCGTCCCTGTCTAGACCGCCTAGGTCAGGGGTCGGCAACCCGCGGCTCTTTGATCCCTCTGATGCGGCTCAGCTTTTGAAAATAATTAATGAGTATTTAATTAAAATGTATTTTATTTTAGTTCGTTCATTTTAAAATGGAGCTATATCTGAGTAGCCTAATTTATATAACTTTCCACCTCACTTGACTCCATAACCGTAGCCTGCACAATATGCCTACATTCGCGGTTCGTTGCCATGTCAATATCAAACAAAATCACCGATTTCCCTCCATTCCAGTCAACGAGAACACTGTAGCCTAATTGTTATTGTTGATGTGTGCACTTGCTGTAGGCTAGACAAGGAAAATGTCAAAAAGGAAACGTCAGCGACCACAGCTTGCGAGCGCGAACACCAGCGGGCTGAAATGGGAAAGTTTCCATCCGAAGACTGATTCTGAAAACGCGAAATGAACTGCCCGTTATATATCGCACACTGCAACGAGTTAGTAGCCTGTTAACCCTATTCCACTTGCATGTGAGAAATCGTTCTCACATAGGCCTATGAAAAATATAAAGACAAACCTGTGCTCACGTTTAAGGGCAATTCCGCGCAAAACTGTCACATGCATAATGACAACACAATGCCATGGTATTTAGTTGGCGTTATGGATATATTACAGTTTTGCGTGGAGTTGCCCTTAAATGACAGCCTCAATTCTTTCATGGAACTTCACCTCACTGAATATGAGCCAGCCAGACTCCAAGGCCATCACCAAATCTAATCTCTAATGTTCAATTTCGCCAATTACATGTCAACGAAAATTGAGTGTTGTGTTGTTAATAATGTTACTTTGCATACCAAAGGACACTGGGAAAATAGGGGGTGGTGTTTAGCCTGCATGGGAAGCCTAAGGCCTATACTTCTATTTCCATAACTTTAAAAGGGCAGGGTTAACAACTCTGAAAGATGGTAGTAGTAAGTAAATAACTTTTTTTACATAGCGCATTTATCTGAAGTGGTTTTACTTTCCAACATGAGGTGCTTTTCTTTTGCTTTGCAGGTTCGTCGGCCAAAGCCCTGGTCAGTCTCAGAGGTGGGTCGACTGTTCTCTATCATCACAGAATGCCATCACACACATAATATTTGTCTGATATCCTCTTTTAGTCTCTCAGATGGCTGTTGAACTTTCCATCACTCCCAGGCTGTAATTTCTGGTATTTGATGCAGAGGTTTCTTGGTACTAGAGATGCAGTATAGTAATGAAATGCTTTATGTGTGTGTGAGATGCAGTATAGTAATGAAATGCTTTATGTGTGTGTAAGATGCAGTATAGTAATGAAATGCGTTATGTGTGTGTGAGATGGAGACGTCGTTCTGTTACTGACGGTCCCTCTGGGCCGTGTCACAACTCTCCCTCTGTTTGTTGTCTGTGCATTCTGTGCTTTGCAGAATGAGAGTTTGCGTTGTCCAGCAGCAGGCTGGGAGCATGCGCAGGGGCCGATATGAGCCCGAACTGCACAGATAACTCTGGGTGTGCTGGGGTGGGGGCATTACTGGGTGTGCTGGGGTGGGGGCATTACTGGGTGTGCTGGGGTGGGGGCATTGCTGGGTGTGCTGGGGGCATTACTGGGTGTGCTGGGGTGGGGGTGTGCTGGGGTGGGGGCATTGCTGGGTGTGCTGGGGGCATTACTGGGTGTGCTGGGGTGGGGGCATTACTGGGTGTGCTGGGGTGGGGGCATTGCTGGGTGTGCTGGGGGCATTACTGGGTGTGCTGGGGTGGGGGCATTGCTGGGTGTGCTGGCGTCTGTGAACTGCAAATGACTTGTGTTTTTTAGCTCAATGTTCAGTTCTTTTTCTGATTTGGAGTCTGCAAGGTGAAGTGCACATATAGCAAATAACTTTGTGTGTAATAGCTGTTAAGCATTTAGCTCATAACGTATTGATCCTGATTGATTGGTTTGTGTCTGTGTTTGCATCCAGAGCATTTAGCTCATAACGTATTGATCCTGATTGATTGGTTTGGTCTTATTTAGCTCATAACGTATTGATCC
>NC_055962.1:37604807-37627307 GCF_018492685.1 Alosa sapidissima | reverse complement strand
GAGTGGTCTAAGCCAGCTGGGAAACCTGCATGCCTTCTCAGCCAACAACACCAACACCACATGACACACACACCAACACCACATGACACACACACCAACTCACACATTGGCTATTTATCTGATCTCGGTGGATGTGTGTGTGTGTGTGTGTGTGTGTGTGTGTGTGTGCGTGCGTAAGCCACAGGGCTTGTTGACCCTCAGTGTTTAGAATGTGTGTGTGTGTGTGTGTGTGTGTGTGTGTGGTGTAGTGAAGTGTTATGTATGTGTGTGTGTGTGTGTGTATGTGTGTTTTTTTTGTCTCTATCTGGACATGTGTTTCATCCACGGGGCATTCTCACCCTTCAGTATTTAGAGTGTGTGTGTGTGTGTGTAAAGTTCTCTGTTTTGAGTGTATGTAGTGTAATGTATGAATGTATGTAGGTGTGTATGTATGTGTGAGTTTTTGTCTGTTCTATCTGGCATCCTGACCCTTCCACTGAGACGCCTGTAGGCACTGATTACCCACTTAGTCCTCTAGGGGGAGACAAAGACCATTTTAAACACAGACAACTCTCCGCAGAAAGACGGATCCCAAGTCATGAGAGCATTAGGGCCAGAGGTGCTGCCCATTATAACCTCCCATACCAGTAGACTAGTGTGTGTGCTGTTTCTCCTCCGATACACACAGCATCCTCTACATCAGTAGACTAGTGTGTGTGTTGTTTCTTTTTTTTACTTTCTAAAACAAAGGCAGTTATTTAAAATCATTTGATTCCCTATACCTTTCAGCCATCCTAC
This sequence comes from Alosa sapidissima, assembly GCF_018492685.1. Taxonomy (NCBI): domain Eukaryota; kingdom Metazoa; phylum Chordata; class Actinopteri; order Clupeiformes; family Clupeidae; genus Alosa; species Alosa sapidissima. The sequence continues at coordinate 37,626,530 of NC_055962.1, read as the reverse complement.
AAATGCCGTAGGTTAGACTTAACCTATTGAGGTATACATGGACTTTTTTTTTTTAAAGTGTACAGTGTAGATATTTGTACAGTTCTTGCAGTTGTTGTGTTAACTGAATAGATGTTCGTGTGAACATTGTTTGACTGATATCAGAAGAATGTTACTTTGTAAAGGTTTTTTTTTTTTTTATCCTAAAGCTGTTGCAAAACTGAGTTTAGTGTTTTGTGTGACTTGTTTGTGGCCATGGGAACATGGTTTAACGGTGCTGTTTCTGTTTCTGAAGAGGCTACTGATGCTGTTTTGACAGTAGCCTGCTCATTCACCTCCCCCATTGGTTGTGTAAAGCATACGGAAATGTAAATATTTCTTGCAGTTTCTTATGTTTATTAAAATCTCTGAGAAACACGTGTGACTACAGACATCTGTCATTAATGGCCTTGCCACAATCTGATTGGTTATTTATTTTTACACATAAAACAACAGGGGTGTGATTTCTTTAAATAGTTCAGTAAGTTTTGCAGTTATATACAAAGTTTTTGCAGTTATATACAAACAAATAGAACACAGTTTGCTTTGCGTGGTTACAGAAAGCTGTTAAACAACACTTCTCTATCCCAATCGGAATCCGAGTCGGAGAAGTCGCGGGCCTCGCTGCCTCGGATGGGGGAGAAGTGGCCGAAGTGGTCGGGGTTGTCTTTGAGCCGCGGGGCCGGGACCGGACAGGCGACCTGCTTCGGGGGGGACCGGACGAAGCTGTGTGACGATGGCAGAGGAGGGATGGCCACCTTCATCTCCGGCCCGATGGTCTTGTTGGGAGGGAAGTTGTCATACTCCACTATGGCATGCTTGGAGCCGGCGCTCATGCTGCCGTGGTTGGAGGTGAAATTGTCGTTCTGCCCGCGGTAGGAGGCGAGGATACAGGGCACGGACACGCTGAGATCGACTCTCTTCAATTGCTGATCCATCTTGAGTCGCCCGTCCTCGCACCCTGTGTCGTAAACGCATGCGAGTGGGGGCGAGCGGTCGTATCCATTCCGTTTCGGCAGGGTCGTTTTGCAGTGGGTGTCTTCGGTAGGGTCCAGGAGTTGGGGGATAAACGCGTCTGCAGTGGTGAAGTTGGCGATTCTGTGCATGTCATGGCTCATGCGGTTCTGGAGCTGAGCCAGCGCCGTGGGGAGGGTGGACACGGTAGTTTGCGGCCCGCTGGTGCTCTTCTGGGTCATCGGGTTCCCCACCTGCCTGCGGGACTTTGCGCGTCGGTTTTGAAACCACACCTGGAGGGGGGAAAAGGTTTGACAACATTAGCAGATAGCCTTGGGCTCCAACTCTGGCACTGTATAGACTAATCACACTATTAACTTCCATAACTGCAACCCTAATGTATAGGCTATGTGTGACACAATTACTACTGGGAGCAGGTCTCGCATCTGGGTTCTCACCTGTATTCTTGATTCTGGCAGGCCAGTGAGCGACTCCAGTCTCTCCCGCAGATAGATGTCTGGGTATTTGGTGTCGGAGTACACCTTCTCCAGCACCTCGATCTGCTGCTGTGTGAAGTTGGTTCTCTTCCGGCGGTGGGTAAGAAGAGCCACGCTGTCAGCTCGAGCCCCCGGCGCGCCCTGCGGGTTGAAATACCGGGCCCTGTCGTGCACGGTGAAATCTACAGGCAAAGAGGAAGACGGGGTTAGGCTAAATCTGTCAAGTGTTCTTTAGTTAGGCTAGTCTGGCGTAATTATCCCGTGGGACTTAAGAAATGAAGGATCATAGCGTAGTAAAATGAGTGACATACCTGAGCGTGGCATGGTCGTCCTCTCCATGCTTCCAGAGAACAGCTGGAACTGAGTGAGATCTCCAACGGGAGGCATAGTCCTTGTATCCATTTGTGAAGTTGAGCAACACGAGTATGACCTCTGCGGACGTGTGGCTGCTATTTATCCACAATCCTCTCCGGTCGATCAAAGTGGCTCGAGGTGCGAATGGTCGGCAATTAGGTCAAGACTGGCACTGCCACAGCAGCTCGCGCTGCCTTCAGACGACATTGTTCCTCGCGCGTCTGATGGTGAGGTAGGTGCGAATGTTCGGCATCTACCGCTGGCGTGCGCCGGGTGAGCTTTAAAGGATTTTAATGGATTCTGCGCCTTCAATACACACACGCTTGAAAAAACATCACCCTCCTTTGTAAAATGGTAGTCCTCTAAACATATCCTAAAGCATTTGAACAAGGTGTCTGATTTTCACTTCTGGACATCCATTTATTTACACATGAAATATTCACTCTTATTTTGGGCCTACAGTTAGGACCTAAATAATAGGACTGGGCATATGATCATAAATCTACTATTTGTCATCACTTGTGTTTTGATGTTAAAATAGGCCTACTCAGTTATATTAATCAATTGAGACATACGGATGTAAAACATTAGGCCTACACATTCACAAAGGCCTAGTTTTATAAAGAATATTTGTTTGTCTAAAATATTTCCAAAAAAATATGTCTAGCAGTGTACATGATTTATTGTATGCATAATTTAGTGATTTAGTGTACATACATTTCTTGAATTTCCCCTTGGGGATCAATAAAGTATCTATCTATCTATTTGCATGCATTATACTGGCCATTATGTTTAAGGACTTTCCCTTTGAATTGGATTCATTTGGCTGACTTGGTGAGGCACCTAAAGCAGAGGACCCATCTTGGCTCAAATCTGGCATGGACATCATGCTTTGGAAATGGCAGGAACCCAGATATTTAATGTCTGATGATCCTCCTGTGGAAACTTCAAGGTGAAGGCTGCAGGTCCCTCATTCACCGTTCACTACCTGGCCAATACACAAAGACAGTTCAAAGGTCATCATGTAGTTAGCATGGTGTGAATGAGCAGTCTCCCCCCTGATTCACAGAAAGGAGTTTGTCTAAAGGTCATTTAAACCAGATACACACAGATAAGATCATTCAGAGGGGTCAGTGCTATTTCCTTTCAACAGCTTGCCTATCAACTGCGAGAATAAAATGTAAAGTTCCCAGTCCAATTTTTAAATATTTTCAGTCAGATTTTAAACACGTAATTGTCACACATACTTAAACCTGATGATAACATGTAGTTGTCACACATACCTAAACCTGATGATGACACATCCGTGGGTGTGGTCAGTGCTAAAGACAGGTACGCTATAACATATTCACCTACTAAGTTTTTTATTACGCTAGTCAGAGGCCATTGTTATTGACCTCTGTTTCAAATGTAATATCTGAAGTATGTTGTGGCTGGAATATGGGTCACATCTGTCATTGGCTCCAAAAGAAACTGGTGAGAAGGCCGAGATGAGTCTCAGAGCAACGTTCCCACCCCGTAGCGTACATAACACCAGTGGCCCCAACAGGGTCACATCTGTGGTGCTTAGGCATGAGCCTTCCTGTCATTATGTGTGTATTCTAGAGGCATTTGAGGGCATTTCCATATCAAACTGCACTAGTGTGTGTGTTTGTGTGTCAGCCTGTGCCCTAACGTCTGGGCAGTTTGAGCTCCAAGCAATGACTCCTTTGTGTGCTTCCCAATACAGTGTGTAACAGGACAGAGGGCTACTAATATTTTTCTTTAACTCAAACATGGATTAGCACATTATTTGCAGTAGCATAGGCCTAATTGTTTGGCATGACCAAAGGTAGCCTATACAGTAAGCCACAGCAGGACTGTTGATGGACCTTGGCATCCTGAACCAGTGGATGTATATAATCCTCTGAATCCTCTTTGTAACATTGTATTTTCACCCTATGCTCTGAAATGCTCTTTGAGATCTTGAGTCTTTGTCTGCTGTGACTTTAAACTTTACACAATACTGTTGCCATGGGCCAGGTACTCTCTTGAAAAAGATATTCTGTATCTCAATCATACTAAAATAAAGGTTATAATAACAATATAATAATATGACACTGTGCGGTTAGAGGAAACAGAGCTGCCAACCCTCACGCATTCAATTGGTGTAAGAGCGTGTGGAGCCAATCAAATGAATGAATCTCACTCTCAATGTGTGAGAGTTGGCAGCTCTGGGAAAGGAGAAATGTAGACAGGTAGGCTATTAGGTGTGGAAGGATGCAGTAGCCAATTTTAAGTGCTTGAATTTCACAACCCTTGAAACATGATGGAATTTCTGTACTGGTGTGCACACAAGACATTATAAAACCAATACTATAGACAACTGTAGACCTATTTAGACTATACTTAAGCTAATATTTTTTTTGTAATTCTGAAAAAAATACTTTCTTATAACCTGGCGTTAAGGGATATAACTTAGATTGTCCTTTATAAATGCACTTCTGACTTTTTCTAATCCAAAGTCTTGACAAGGCTCTCTGCTACGTCATTATTTACATCTCTAGGAGCAACTGCCGGAATTTCCGGTTAGAAGAACCGGAAGTAAGTACGTGGCTGCTCCAGCTGACATTCTGCATGATGGCGACTGAGGTTCGGAGCGGCGACCTCAACAGCGGTAATTCCAGCCGACTCGAAGTGTCCATAGACGGCCTCACCCTTAGCCCAGATCCCGAGGGCGATCAGGAACATGTCAAGCCACTGGACTCCTCGCTGGAAGGACGGACGAACGGAAATCACGGAGCCGGCGATGGGGAGGAGGAGGAGGAGGAGGAGGAGGTGGAGGGTGAAAATGCTAGAAGCTCTATCGAGAGGAAATGGGGCTTCTCTTTAGACGAGCTGTATGGATTGGCGCTGACATTTTTCAAAGGTAGCTGGCTATTGGAGTGATGCTCTGTGTGCGCTAACGGCATGGCAGAAAACATCGAACGTTAGATTCATTTGAACTCGACCCTTGCCATCGATGTGTCACATTCAAGGCAACTAACGTAATGTTAGCTATCCTGGCAAGCTAACGTCGTTTGCCATCTTATTCAGCCGTTGAGTCTAATTGTATTGCTGTAGACGTGTATTGTGCGGCATAAACACGGTCTTGTGCCGTACAGTTATGAACTTACCGACTCCTCTATCAGTATGTGATTGACCGTGATTGCAAACGGATAGCTAACAATTTGGCTACATCCGTTGGAAAAACCGCTAGTGAGGAACCATCATGATATGTCATGTGTTGTTGATCATGTGCTTGGCTCGTTAACATCAAGGTTTTAGTGCGTGATATTGATATGGACAAGTCGGTCGCAAAGCTGGTGCTATAAACAATGCTAGCTAGACAAAATATTCTTGTTCTTAGGAGAACTATCAGGAAAGACGTCATACCGCATCCGTTGACAGTTTTGAAGGTGTGTGAGGGCGTGATGATATCTCGTGTCTCAGGAGACTGCCGGCAGGTAACACGAGACAGATGGGGAGCTCTCGTGAGAAACTTGCATAGCACATATTCCTGGGGAAACCTTGTTGTGTTTAGTTTACCGTCAATGTGTAAAGGATCCTTAGACCCTCTTGGTTTGTTTTGGTGCCAAGGTTTTAAATGCCCCCCCCCCCCCCCATACAAACTCAGAGGCTCAGTAGTCTTGCAAACAGTTGAGGTTAAAACACGAGTTGTGTTGCGTCTGTAATCATTAATTTAACAGTCGGTTATTGATTGTGGTATGAGGCTGTGAGCCCGGTCCTGTGTAGCTAGCAGGCTTGGCTTGTATCCTGTCGGACACATCCTAACGTAATCACAGGGGAGGCTTGTTATTGTTAGATTGCTGGGCTGCCATGTAAGAAAGACTTTGCCCCCCCCCCCCCCCCCACACACTCAACAACACTGCTCTCTTAGCAAAAAACAGCCTCTATGGTAGTTCTTGGCTCCCATGCAAGGTCACCTGCTCGCTCACTCACTGATGGTGCAACATTTTCCACTGTGTCCGAGCAAGTTAACGGAAATTGGGTATGTTATGCTCCACGGTGGTGGACAGAGATTTGGTGGAATTCAATGCCCACTTCTCTGTCTGTCGCCAGGGAAACAAATTGATTAAAACAGAATCTACTGGGTTAGTCAACAAGCACATGGAGAGGACATGCTGCATTCACAAGATTAACTGTGTGTGTGTGTGTGTGTGTGTGTGTGTGTAGGGTTCTGCGACTGCTAACAGACAGGAGGCCTGCTGTAGAACCTTGTAGTGTAATCAAAAAGAAAAGTAAATATACATACACTGTTAAGTGTTCTTCAGTTAGGCTAGTCTCTCGTAATTATTCCGTGTCCAATTTCTTCCATTCTAGTGGTGAACTGGTTGCTTGGTAATGAATGATCTTGCTGTGGGTACTGCGTTTGCTTTCTTTATCTTATATATTATGTGGAGTTAGGTGAGGTCTGCTGTCCTTTCTAATATTCTATTTAATTATTCTATAGGTTCTCTGTGCTTTCTTTATGTTTATGGTGTTTGATATTTGACGCTTTTGTCCAAAGTATTTCTGTCGTATGTATAATGTGGAGGTTTTGTCCAATTTGTTTGTATATATGTATGTATGTATAATGTGGGGGTTTGAGTGATAGCCTGGGTGTGTTTGCTCTCTCAGCTAACGCTGCTTCCTCCTCTGTGGCTCTCTCCCCTCACACTCACACTCACACACACACACACACACACACACACACACACACACACACACACACACACACTCACACTCACACTCTCTCACACACACACACACACACACACACACTCACACTCACACTCACTCTCTCACACACACACTCACACTCACTCTCTCACACACACACACACACACACACACACACACACACACACACACACTCACACTCACACACACACACACACACACACACACACACACACACACACACACACACACACACACACACACTCACACTCACTCACACACACACTCACACTCACACTCACACTCACACTCTCTCTCTCACACACACACACACACACACAGAGAAGGACGGGAAGGCGTTCCACCCGACCTACGAGGAGAAGCTCCGTCTGGTGGCGCTGCACAAGCAGGTGCTGCAGGGGCCCTACAACCCCGACGCCTCCCCTGAGGTGGGCTTCTTTGATGTGCTGGGCAACGACCGCAGGTGAGACGTGACCTTTGACCTTGCTCTCTCTTTAATAACCATGCTCTCTCCCCAACATCTGCTGAGGGCCAGTGAGAATCTGAGAGTCTGAGACAAACACACACACACACACACCGGGACACGTTTACATGCTCAGAGGGTTAGCACTTACCATCAGACCCAGTGTCCATCAGACCCATCCCGTGGACATTATAGGCCCTTTCCCATCAGACCCAGAGTGGACATTACTGCAGGCGCTTTCTCGTCTTATTAAAGCTGGACAGCCGATTAGCACCTGTTTATTGGCGTTAAGTTGAGCTTTAATGAAAAGATTCCATCTGGATATTTGTGTCGCTCTGTTAAAAGTGTAAAGGAGTTGCTTGCCACTCATGCACTCGTTCCTATGGAGCAGTGAGGAGTCCACTCATACACTCGCTCCTGAGGAGTCCACTCATACACTCGCTCCTGAGGAGTCCACTCATACACTCGCTCCTGAGGAGTCCACTCATACACTCGCTCCTGAGGAGTCCACTCATACACTCGCTCCTGAGGAGTCCACTCATACACTCGCTCCTGAGGAGTCCACTCATACACTCGCTCCTGAGGAGTCCACTCATACACTCGCTCCTGAGGAGTCCAGTCCTACTGTACACTCGCTCCTGAGGAGTCCAGTCCTACTGTACACTCGCTCCTGAGGAGTCCAGTCCTACTGTAAACTCGCTCCTGAGGAGTCCAGTCCTACTGTACACTCGCTCCTGAGGAGTCCAGTCATACACTCGCTCCTGAGGAGTCCAGTTCTACTGTACACTCGCTCCTGAGGAGCCGTGAGGAGTGGCCATGCATTTGTCCTTTGCTGCAATCTCTCTCTCTCCCCCTTTTCCACTTCTCCCCACTCTTTCCCCCTCTCCTTTCTTCTCCTCTTTCCTCTCCTCTATCGCTCTTTCCCTCTCTCCTTTCTTCTCCTCTTTCCTCTCCTCTATCGCTCTTTCCCTCTCTCCTTTCTTCTCCTCTTTCCTCTCCTCTATCGCTCTTTCCCTCTCTCCTTTCTTCTCCTCTTTCCTCTCCTCTATCGCTCTGTCCCCTCTGTAAGCTGCTCTGTCGTCCGTATGATGTTGTAGTTTTATGAGCTTGTGTGTTATGTGTGATGAGAGCAGACAAGGGAGAAGTTCAGAAGGGAAAGGAAGAGTGTGTGTGTGTGTGTGCGTGTGTGTGTGCGTGTGTGTGTGCGTGTGTGTTGGGGGGGCTGAGGGGGGGAGCAGCAGAGTTAGAACAGCGGTTGAAATGTTTGCAGTGTAAAGTGCTCAGCAGCATTTTCTCCGTAAGGGCGAGTTGCTCTGTTTTTATTTCTGTTTTTATTTTTGTTTTGTGTCTGTCGGGATCCCGCTGCTTGTAACTGTGAAGCTGCTATAATAATCCAATCAGATCACTGGCAGGCAGGAAGTGCCTCTCTGATAGCGCTCTGATTGGTGGACGCAGACAGCCCAAGTTGGACCTTATTATAGAGATGATTACAGAGTGTGTGACACACACACCCAGTCTGCACAACACAGCTCACACACACACACACACACACAGTCTGCACAACACAGCTCACACACACACATACACACAGTCTGCACATCACAGCACACACACACACACACACACACACATACACACAGTCTGCACATCACAGCACACACACACACACACACAGTCTGCACAACACAGCACACACATACACACACACACACACACACACACACACACACACAGTCTGCACAACACGGCACACACATACACACACAGTCTGCACAACACAGCACACACACACACACACACACACACACACAGTCTGCACAACACAGCTCACAGCAACGCTACACAGAGCACTGCTGCTTTTAGGACACACACATTATGCACATCAGTGTGTTTTACTGTTTCTGCACTCTTTTGGCTCACACACACACACACACACACACTAGGCACATTGGAACAGTGACCTCTGATCACAGGAAATGATGTCCAGCAGTAAACAATACCCATCTCTTTTTCTCTCTCACACACACACAGAAACACACACACATCACCTGATTGCTTAGCTAGCACTGACCTGATTCCAAGTGTTATCTTCTATTGTTATGTTATGTCTTCCCTTTGCCTCTTTTCTCTCTCTCTCTCTCTCTCTCTCTCTCTCTCTCTCTCTCTCTCTCTCTCCTTCCTCTCAGTCTCTCTCTCTTCTCTCTTCTCTCTCTCTCTCTCCCCCTCTCTCTCCCCCTCTCTCTCTCTTCTCTCTCTCCGTTCACATCACATGAGTTTCATGGGCACAGCTGTTTAAAGCAGCATCACCAAAACACACACGATGATGTAAACCGATACCGATTAAAGAAAAAGAACTCTGTGTGAAGTCAGTCCTGTGTCTGTGTTTCTGTCCACTGCAGGAGAGAGTGGTCAGTCCTGTGTGTGTCCACTGCAGGAGAGAGTGGTCAGTCCTGTGTGTGTCTGTGTGTGTGTCCACTGCAGGAGAGAGTGGTCAGTCCTGTGTGTGTGTGTGTGTGTGTCCTGCAGGAGAGAGTGGTCAGTCCTGATGTGTGTGTGTGTGTGTGTGTGTCTGTGTGTGTGTCCACTGCAGGAGAGAGTGGTCAGTCCTGTGTGTGTGTGTGTGTGTCCTGCAGGAGAGAGTGGTCAGTCCTGATGTGTGTGTGTGTGTGTGTGTGTGTGTGTGTGTGTCCTGCAGGAGAGAGTGGTCAGTCCTGTGTGTGTGTGTGTCCTGCAGGAGAGAGTGGTCAGTCCTGTGTGTGTGTGTGTGTGTGTGTGTGTGTTTGTGTGTGTGTGTGTGTCTGTGTGTGTGTCCACTGCAGGAGAGAGTGGTCAGTCCTGTGTGTGTGTGTGTGTGTCCTGCAGGAGAGAGTGGTCAGTCCTGATGTGTGTGTGTGTGTGTGTGTCCTGCAGGAGAGAGTGGTCAGTCCTGTGTGTGTGTGTGTGTGTGTCCTGCAGGAGAGAGTGGTCAGTCCTGTGTGTGTGTGTGTGTGTGTGTGTTTGTGTGTGTGTGTGTGTGTGTGTGTGTCCTCTGCAGGAGGGAGTGGTCAGTCCTTTGTGTGTGTTTGTGTCCTGCAGGAGGGAGTGGTCAGTCCTGGTGTGTGTGTGTGTGTGTGTGTGTGTCCTGCAGGAGAGAGTGGTCAGTCCTGTGTGTGTGTGTGTCCTGCAGGAGAGAGTGGTCAGTCCTGTGTGTGTGTGTGTGTGTGTGTGTGTGTCCTCTGCAGGAGGGAGTGGTCAGTCCTTTGTGTGTGTGTGTGTCCTGCAGGAGGGAGTGGTCAGTCCTGATGTGTGTGTGTGTGAGTGTGTGTGTCCACTGCAGGAGAGAGTGGTCAGTCCTGATGTGTGTGTGTGTGTGTCTGTCCACTGCAGGAGAGAGTGGTCAGTCCTGATGTGTGTGTGTGTGTGTGTGTGTGTCCACTGCAGGAGGGAGTGGGCGCTGCTGGGGAACATGGAGAAGGAGGAGGCCATGGTGGAGTTCGTCAAGCTGCTCAACAAGTGCTGCCATCTCTTCGCCCCCTTCGTCACCTCACACAGGATCGAGAGGGAGGAGCAGGAGAGAAAGAGGTGTGTGCGTGGGGGCGGGGGGTGTTTTCACATATAGTCCCTTTTAAAAGAACCAAACTCAGTCCACTAAAAGGGGACCAGAAAGAGGCCAAAACAAAAGGGACTCACAATACATTTTGTATTCACATTGTGAGTTAATTTGAAAGAGGATCTCTCTTTCTCAGATCTCTTTCTGGTGCACTTCAGCTCTGATGGGGCCTCAGTTTCCTTCCTGTTCATATTATACCTTCTCTGGAGGTCTCAGACCTTAGGCTACTGCTTTGCATTATGGGCTATGTAGTTGCTAGGCTACTGCTTTGGATTATGGGCTATGTAGTTACTAGGCTACTGCTTTGGATTATGGGCTATGTAGTTGCTAGGCTACTGCTTTGGATTATGGGCTGTGTAGTTACTAGGCTACCAGGTTGAAATAATTATCATAACCCATAATTGGCGTGGTGATTTTGTTTCATAAATTCATTTTTAAAAATATATACATATATGATGATATATTTTCAGAATGAATTCTGATCTGAAGTTATTGCAAATATCCTCTTGAAGTCAACATGCCAGCAAATCACACTGTCTAACTCAGTAGTGGGCCCGCCCCACCTGGTTACTGTTGCTATGCCCAACTTAAGCCCCCGTCTAAAATGACAAGTGAACAGCAGCCTGTTAACGGCACTGCTCAGTATGTGGGCCTCTCGTAGTCTACATGCAAGAGTTCAACAGAGCTAGCATATCATGACATGGTGAGAAATGGAATCCAAAGTTTGCTAATTCTTCATTAGTTAGGCTACCAATAGCTTGGATGGAAAGAAAGTCAGCCGAACGTTAACGTTAGAACAGGTACATTTGTAGCCAAATTCCAAATGTCTGTAGGCCTATCATATGAGCCTAATGATGATAGTTATTCTCTAAATAATAAACGACATGCCTTCTCTTTTGGAAATGGAAAGTCAAGTAGGACAAAATAGGCTAGCCTACAATGCAGAATGTGGACGAGAACTCAGGGCGATTTGTGTTCACAGATAATGCAAACCGTGCCGTGGACTTCAAAGCGAACCGTGCCGACTACCTCAGTCTCAGTTCGGTTCGCGTTTGGGGGGTCTGAGTTCGCTTGGCGTGTTCTCATATGCACAAAAATGCTGAGTCATCGATCTGAGTTCGTTTAGAATTCTGAAGTGTGAAAACACCTGTAGTCAGATCTCTGCCATGGTGGTGGCTCAATGCATCTCTCTCTCTCTCTCTCTCTCTCTCTCTCTCTCTCTCTCTCTCTCTCTCTCTCTCTCTCCCTCTCTCTCCCTCTCTCTCCCTCTCTCTCTCTATCCCTCCATCTCTCTCTCTCTCTCTCTCTCTCTCCCTCTCCCTCCCTCTCCCTCTCTCTCCCTCTCTCTCCCTCTCCCTCTCTCTCCATCTCTCTCCCTCTCTCTCTCTATCCCTCCATCTCTCTCTCTCTCTCTCCCTCCCTCTCCCTCTCTCTCCCTCTCTCTCTCTATCCCTCCATCTCTCTCTCTCTCTCCATCCCTCTCTGGGTGTCAGGAGGGAGGAGGAGGAGCGTCTGCGTCGTGAGGAGGAGGAGCGAGAGCGTGCTCGTGAGGAGGAGGAGCGGAGGAGGCGCGATGAGGAGGAGCGTCTGCGTCGGGAGGAGGAGGAGAGGAGGCAGGCTGAGGACGAGCGACTCCGCGTGGAGCAGCAGAAGTGAGTAGCGCACCACACACCTCTCCGCACCTCTCCGCACCACACGTACTAGTCTCTCTGCACCACACGTACTAGTCTCTCTGCACCTCTCTGCACCACACGTACTAGTCTCTCTGTACCACACGTACTAGTCTCTCCGCACCTCTCCGCACCACACATACTAGTCTCTCTGCACCACACGTACTAGTCTCTCCGCACCACACGTACTAGTCTCTCCGCACCTCTCCGCACCACACGTACTAGTCTCTCCGCACCTCTCCGCACCACACGTACTAGTCTCTCTGCACCTCTCTGCACCACACGTACTAGTCTCTCTGCACCACACGTACTAGTCTCTCTGCACCACACGTACTAGTCTCTCCGCACCTCTCCGCACCACATGTACTAGTCTCTCTGTACCACACGTACTAGTCTCTCTGCACCACACGTACTAGTCTCTCTGCACCACACGTACTAGTCTCTCCGCACCTCTCCGCACCACACGTACTAGTCTCTCCGCACCTCTCCGCACCACACGTACTAGTCTCTCCGCACCACACGTACTAGTCTCTCCGCACCTCTCCGCACCACACGTACTAGTCTCTCCGCACCACACGTACTAGTCTCTCCGCACCTCTCCGCACCACACGTACTAGTCTCTCCGCACCTCTCCGCACCACACGTACTAGTCTCTCCACACCTCTCTGCACCACACGTACTAGTCTCTCTGCACCACACGTACTAGTCTCTCCGCACCACACGTACTAGTCTCTCCGCACCACACGTACTAGTCTCTCCGCACCACACGTACTAGTCTCTCCGCACCACACGTACTAGTCTCTCCGCATCACACACCGCTCCGCACCTCTCCGCACTTCTCCGCACCACACACTCCTCCGCACCCCTCCGCACCACACACCCTCCTCCGCACCTCTCCGCACCACACACCTCTGCACCAGACTTGAGGCCTTCTGTGTGTCCGGTCCAACTCTTTGGAACCAGTTCCCCTCCACATCCGCTGTGGCTGTAAAACACCTCAAAACATCTTTTCACTGCGGCCTTCGGCCTTTAACCCTTAGAACCCTAAGCTGTTTTTAGGGCATTTTCACAACCTTTATTCATAAGGATTTATTCTGGTCATTGTAAGTGCCACACATACATATTATATATTGTTTTTTTCAGCAGAGTCTAGGCTATCCTTTCATGTATTAGTACTATCATTGATTTTATTTAGATTTTTAAAGAATTAAAATATAAAAAGTGTATTATAAAAAGTCATATATTTCGATATGTATCTCACCACAGCAAGCTCATAGCTCTACATGCATTTCATGTGTGTGTAGGGCAGACTGTCCTGAATCGGGCAATATAATTTGGGGATACTCTGGGGCTGAGCAATTTACAGAAATATGTGGTGTGTGATTTACGGAAATAAATGCCATTTTTTATTTAGTGATGAAAAATGACCTTTCTGCGCTCCATATCTGTGACACGAACTGATCTGATCTGACTTGACCCAAGTTTGCGTGTTAGCATGTGTGGTGTATGCACTCATAATGATTCTCAACTTTTTACTGCATTGCCATGAACAAAGTAAAGACAAAAAAGGTGTTTCTTTGTTGAACAAATTGGGATGCAATGTGAGCCTTGAATTGGATGCCATGCAGGAATTTGCTAGGATCTCAAAACCGGATTATGAACATGCTTTGCCATAGAGAAACATACGATAGCGTTGGATTATAAACATGCTTTGCCACAAAAACAGACAAAAACGTGGGGTAAGTCCAGCTATATGAAGTTATTATTTTGCTGTCACTTCGTCTGTTTTATAACCCAGAAGGATGTACTTGGTATCAAATGATAGCTCTATGTCTCCTCTTTCATCTGACATGCGTGGCATATCTATCCGATCACGGGTCCGCGAGTAATTCAAACGAGAGTAATGGGTGTGCAGCGTTGGTTTGTGTACATGACGTTAATATTTTGCAGTCACTTCGTCTGTTTTTATAAGCCAGAAGGATCGATATCCATGGCACCAATGGATAGCCCTGTGTCTCCTCTTTCATCTGATATGCTTGCCATATCTATGCGATCACGGGTTCACGAGTAATTCAAACGAGAGTAATGGGTGCGTGAGTAAACGCAGATTAGTATTGACTGTAAATATGATGCAAATTGATTTAATTTCATGATTTTTTAAAAATTGTCATACTTGATCGTACAGACAAGTGCGTAGTCTCTTTGGAAAGCCCCACTTCTTCTCTGTCATGCAATAAAGGTTTCATCTCGCTGCGATGAACAGTCACGGAGCAATGTAACAGAGAAGTAAGGGTGTGTTTTTTTGACGCACTTTGCGTCAATCGGGTTCTAAGGGTTAATCCCCTCACCATCCCATCCAGCACGCATGCACACACACACACACACACACACACACATATGCACACACAAAGATACACACACGAAGATACACACACGAACACACACATATTCTAGAAAGGCGCTATAAGGCGCTCATTATTATTATTATTATTATTATTATTATTATTATTATTATTATTATTATGGAGACGGCTTTTCTGTCTGTCTGTCTGTCTTTCCTTTATTTCTCTCTCTGTGTCAGTACAAAATGAGTCAAATAATCATTACTGAGACTTTCTCATACTCTCTCTCTCTCTCTCTCTCTCTCTCTTTCTCTTTGCGTCCCTCTCGCCATCCCTCTCTCATCCCTCTCTCCCTCTCTCTCTGCGTCGGCGGTGCGCTGGTGTTGTAGGCAGCAGATCATGGCTGCTCTGAATGCCCAGACGTCGGTCCAGTTCCAGCAGTACGCGGCGCAGCAGTACCCCGACAGCCCTGACCAGCAGCTGGTCCTGATCCGCCAACTCCAGGAGCAGCACTACCAGCAGTACATGCAGCAGCTCTACCAGGTCCAGCTAGCCCAGCAACAGGTCAGCACACGCACACTCACACTCACACTCACACACACTACCAGCAGTACATGCAGCAGCTCTACCAGGTGCAGCTAGCCCAGCAACAGGTCAGCACACACACACACACTCTCCACACACAGACCACACACTCTCCACACACAGACCACACACTCTCCACACACTCTCCACACACAGACCACACACTCTCCACACACTCTCCAAACACACACCACACACTCGCCAAACACACACCACACACTCTCCCACAACACACCACACACTCTTCCACAACACTCCTACAACTCTCCCAATCCCAGCAACAAGGGGCCTGTATGTAATGGCTCTGTGCCTGTGTGCATCACAGTGCTGCCTAATTAAATGGGCTCAACATGCTTCTACGTCAACTCCACGGTGTAGCTACGCCGCCACTCCTACGGCGTCATCAGGGGCGCCCGCCCCCCCCCCCCCCCCCCCCAAACCGCAAATACTAATTATGATACCCGGCCTGCGATCTGACCCGCCTATTTACATAACGTGCGCTTTTGGTTGATGTAGCCTATGTAAAACATTTACATAGGAACAGAAAGCCCTTAATCACGTCAGCCTACCCATGACATCGCTTATAAAAAAAGGTTAGCCTACTGCACGAAAACAACAGCGTTGAACTTTTACAACACTATAGGCTAAGTTAAAAGATGGGTTACACATATGGACGTTTCAAGCTTTTCAAAAGTGCATGTGTTTGTCGTGTCCCCAGGAGGGGGTTCCCCAGGAGGTTTTTTGAAATTCTGTCTACTTAACACACCATTCTAACACAGATTGGGAGGGACAGAAATACTTTTAGCCTACAGAACAAGCAGCTGGCTCATGTGACGTGAACATTGGCTACCTTATGCATTATCACTACACTGCCCAACATGGAGACGTATCTCACGTTAACAATCAGAACACATAACATAGGATATTATTTGTGCGAATATGGGTTAGCACAAACTTAGCTTTTGGTGAACGGAGATGCAGATCACTAATTCATTTCTTTGCGCCACAGCCCATGTTCTGCGTTCACTCCAAAGAGACAAGTGAAATACATGTTTTTAAAGCCGTTTCATTTCCAGGCTATTTGCTACGATATTTACCTGCTATGCCTTCTGTTTTCATGAACAGTTACAGGAATCCACGTCATTTGTTTATCGTTGCTTCAATCCAACCCACGTTCTCTCCAGAGTTTGTAAATTTGTCAGTCAGTTTTAGCCTCTCCTGTAGCTCCTCTACTACACCCTTTGGGATTTATTAAGTTTTGTTACATTTTGTTACACTTTAGAAGAGAAGACAAAGGGGGCCTCTGCATCGATGTCATTGTAGAGCAGTGCAATGTGCTCAATTATGTAGGCTAGCTCCAGAGTAGGCTAACTCCAGGGTAGGCTAATGACTGACGCCGCGAATACGGACACGGCCGTTTATTATTATTGATTATTATTATTATTATATAATGGTCGAGGCCCCTGGGCTTCAGCCCAGGTAAGCCCCTGCATTAAGGCGCCAGTGGCCGTCATGACACTTTTATTGTCTAAGAGTCTTAGTCTCACGTACTAGTCTCAAGTGTGATTAGCTGCTTAGTCTCACATACTAGTCTCACGTACTAGTTTCATGTGTGATTAGCTGCTTAGTCTCACATACTAGTCTCACGTGTGATTAGCTGCTTAGTCTCACATACTAATCTCAAGTGTGATTAGCTGCTTAGTCTCACATACTAATCTCAAGTGTGATTAGCTGCTTAATCTCACATACTAGTCTCAAGTGTGATTAGCTGCTTAGTCTCACGTACTAGTCTCAAGTGTGAATAGCTGCTTAGTCTCACATAGTAGTCTTATGTGTGATTAGCTGCTTAGTCTCACGTACTAGTCTCACGTACTAGTCTCAAGTGTGATTAGCTGCCTAGTCTCACATACTAGTCTCACGTGTGATTAGCTGCTTAGTCTCACGTACTAGTCTCAAGTGTGATTAGCTGCCTAGTCTCACATACTAGTCTCACGTGTGATTAGCTGCTTAGTCTCACGTACTAGTCTCACGTGTGATTAGCTGCGTAGTCTCACGTACTAGTCTCACGTACTAGTCTCACATACTAGTCTCAAGTGTGATTAGCTGCTTAGTCTCACATACTAGTCTCAAGTGTGATTAGCTGCTTAGTCTCATGTACTAGTCTCAAGTGTGATTAGCATGCAGATGACTGCAGGGCTGTATGCCAGGGTCTCTGTGTGTGTTGCATTGTGTGTAGCTCAGGTGACCTTTGACTCTGTATCAGAATGGTCAGGCATGATGTGTGGACAGGACACGCATTTTATTACCTGACTTCTAACGCATTTTCTCTCCCCCTCTCTCCTTCCCTTTCCTCTTCCCTCTCTCTCTCCTCCCTCTCCTCCTCCTCCCTCTCTCTCCCTCTCTCGTTCTCCCTCCCTCTCCTCTCTTCCTCCTCTCTCCCTCCCTCTCCTACTCTCTCTCTCTCCTCCTCCTCCCTCCTCCTCCTCTCTCCTCTCTCCTCTCCTCTCTCTCTCTCTCTCTCTCTCTCCTCTCTCCTCCTCCTCTCTCCCCCAGGCTGCACTCCAGAAGCAACAGCAGCAGCTGCAGGAGGAGGCGGTGGTGGCGTCGGTGTTGGAGACCAGCGAGACGTCTGTGTGCTCTTCAGCGCCCCCTGTGGCTGAGGAGGGCCCCCACGCTCAACGGCCAGGCAGAGTCCACCTGCGACAGCCTGGACAAGGAGCCCGACCTGGAGCCTGCCGAGGAGATCACCGAGAACGGACCCACAGGTGTGTGTGTGTGTGTGTGGCTGAGGAGATCACCGAGAACGGCGGTGTGTATATGTGTGTGTGTGTGTGTGTGTGTGGACCCACAGGTATAAGTATAAGTATATATACTCTTTTGATCCCGTGAGGGAAATTTGGTCTCTGCCTTTATCCCAATCCGTGAATTAGTGAAACACAAACAGCACACAGTGAACACACAGTGAGGTGAAGCACACACTAATCCCGGCGCAGTGAGCTGCCTGCATCAACAGCGGCGCTCGGGGAGCAGTGAGGGGTTAGGTGCCTTGCTACTGGTCGGGGGTTTGAACCGGCATCCCTCCAGTTACAAGTCCGAAGCGCTAACCAGTAGGCCACGGCTGCCCCCAAAGGTGTGTGGGTGTGTGTGTGTGTGTGTGTGTGTGTGGCTGAGGAGATCACCGAGAACGGACCAACAGGTATGTGTGTGTGTGTGTGTGTGTGTAGCTAAGGAGTATACCGAGAACAGACCTACAGGTACGTGTGTGTGCAGGCGTGTGTGTGTGTGTGTGTGTGAACAGTCCCAGTGGGCAGGTCCTCTGGAGAGCCCCTCGTCCAATCAGAAATGAATAAATAGTTGGACAGGAACTGTGGAACTGTTCTGTGTCGTTTCAGAGTGGGAGGATGCAAACTTTTGTCCTCAACTCTATGCTTAGATCCAGGGGTAGAACCCTTAGTAAAAGGGGGAAGGAACCAGGGGTAGAGGTAGAACCCTTAGTGAAAGGGGGAAGGAACCAGGGGTAGAACCGAGAAAGAGAGAGAGATTGATTCCAGACTCTGAGCCTCACTCATAGCTCGAATGTTATTCAGTCCCTCCAGGAATTTGCGATGTTGCGATCGCAACAATTAACGCAAATTCAGCAAATCCTCGTGAATTCTGGGCGACCTTGCAATTTTGTCCAAACACTGCAACTTTTTCGCAAATTTGACCAATCATCATGGTTTCCCCGTGAAATTTCACCTACCATAACAGCCTCTCGCGCAGAATATTGACTCAGATGCAACACTCACATCTGCAGACACCAGAGACTGCCCTTTACTTGTTCACTCCTCTGCAGTTTTGATGACAATAAATAGAAGGCTAACATTAATGATCTGCTTTACTTGCGTCTGTCATGTCAACCTAGTGTTGCTAACCTGCCTAAGCTATGAAAGTAAGTAAATTAAGGCCTACTTGGTTTACTGACATTTGAGTAGGCTACAATATGCAACCCATTGGCAAACGTTTACACCTGGAGATGTCCTTTTAGCTCGTGTCATGTTTGCTAGCTTGTGGGCTCAGTTTGTGTAGTGCTACCAAAATCATAGAAATTAATAACATTGTAAGACATTTACCTCTGATCCAAGAATGATTTCATACGAGTTATTTTTTAACATTTATTTTAACTAATGACATAGAAAACATCCCGAATTCTATCCACATATCGTAATGCAATATGCAAAAAGTTATTTCCAGTCGTAGCCAAACACAGTGAGATCCAATCCGATATGTTATTACCCTACAGTACTCTCACGTCCATTAAAGTGGCAGGCAGTCAATTAGACTTACACACCACCAATGTAATAACATTAAAGAAAAGTGTAGTCTAATAGTTTAAATCAATGTGAAATTACTAGATACTTAGTTGGCTATCAGTAATTATGCAAGTCACAGAATATGAATTATTAAAAAGATATGAACTTAATATGAATTACAACATATATGAATGTATTGAAACATATGACATTATGCCATCTCTTTAGGGGGCTGTCTTTTTTGGACAGTTCTACGAAAGGTTTATACTGCTTTGTGAATTACGCCAGTCAAAGTCTGTACACAAATAGAGTAGTAACCCTTACTATTACTTATCCTTTTTAATAAGCCCTCGAGATGATCCGTGTCATTTTGGTCTTACTAACCTTAATTACCCTCAATTAAAAAATAATAAAATAAAAAATCGCAACTATTTTTGCAATTTTCACTTCCTCTCGCAATTTCTTTGCAACAAACAGCTAAAAACACACTGCAACTTCCATCGCAATTTTTTAGAAAAGTTGTCGCGAAATCAGGCATTTTAGATCGCAACAATCTCAAAAAATCCTCGCGAAATCCTGGAGGGATATTCCTCCGTCTGTATGTGGAGAAAAGCATCCGCTAAATGAAGACATGTACATAAATCTCTCTCTCTCTTTCTCCCCCTCTCTTTTTCTTTCTCTCTCTCCCTCCCTCCCTCCCTCTCTCTCTCTCTCTCTTTCTCTCTCTCCCTCCCTCCCTCTCTCTCTCACTCTCTCTTTCTCTCTCTCCCTCCCTCCCTCTCTCTCTCACTCTCTCTCTCTTTCTCTCTCTCTCTCTCTCTCTGTGTCTCTCTCTGTGTCTCTCTCTCTCTCTCTCTGTGTCTCTCTCTCTCTCCCCCCTCTCTCTCTCTCTCTCTCTCTGTGTCTCTCTCTCTCTCTCTCTCTCTCTCTCTCTCTCTCTCTCTCTGTGTCTCTCTCTCTCAAATTCAATTCAATTCAAATGGTGCTTTATTGGCATGACAAATATGACACTTGTATTGCCAAAGCAATTGTTACATAAAAGTACAGTATCATGATCTAAGCAATTATACAGGTATATACAAGGGATTAGGGGTACATGGACAAAGTGTAAAGAACATTATATATATATATATATATATATTTTTTTTTTTTTTTTTTTTTTTTTTTTTTTTTTTTTTTTTTGTCTGTGTCTGAGTACAACATATTGAGTTTTAGTTCTGAGTGACTCAACATAGGCAACAAACTTACAGACATACAATACATCAGGGCACAAATCTAAAGTGGACTGAGTAGAAACTTCAAGTATGGTACAGTACAACATGAGGGGACTGTGTTGAGTTAGTGTATGTGGCTGTGGCTGTGAGAGAGGGGTGCGTGTGTGTGTCTGTGTGTGTCACATGTACATGCATACAAAAATCACTCAGTGTCTCTCAGCTGGTGACAGGCAAGTACATATTGGGCAGCAGTAATACAGCTGTCTGTGTCTGATAGGTATAGTATTTTATTCGGGTTTGGTAGGTCATAGAAATTAGGGATTTTTTCTTTCATTTTTGGGAAGTATTTATTGCGAATTGATTCAAATTTTGGGCATTCAGTTAAAAAGTGTAATTCAGTTTCAACAACATCATCTCTGCACTGCTGGCATAGACGCTCGTCTTTTGGAAGCCATGTCTTTTTGTGTCTTCCTGTTTCTATGGCTAAACGGTGTTCACTGAGTCTGTATTTCGTTATTCTCTCTCTCACTCTCTCTCTCTCACTCTCTCTCTCTCTCCCTCTCTCTCTCTCTCTCTCTCTCTGTGACTCTCTCTCTCTCTCTCTCTCTCACTCTCACTCTCTCTCTCTCTCTCTCTCTCTCTCTCTCTCTCTCACTGTGTCTCTGTCTCTCTCCCTCCCTCCCTCCCTCCCTCTCTCAATTCAATTCAATTCAATTCAATTCAAGAATGCTTTATTGGCATGACAAGCTCACTTATATTGCCAAAGCAGTTATACAATAAATCTGAACACATACATGTCAGTAGATTTTCATAGGAATAAAATAAATAGGTAAAATAAAGTAAAATGTAGTGTATGATGCAGTGTGTGTGTGTGTGTGTGTGTGTGTGTGTGTTGTGTGTGTGTGTGTGTGTGTGTGTGCGCGCACCTGTCTGCATGTGTCTGTGTGTGTGTGTCTGTGTGTGTATTTATTTGGTGATATAGGTCACTCATTGTCCCTCAGATTGTGGCACGTTGATACATAT
>NC_055962.1:37596199-37604794 GCF_018492685.1 Alosa sapidissima | reverse complement strand
GCATTCTGGGAAGTGTGTGTGTGAGAGTCTGCGCGTAGGCACCAACGGCATTCTGGGAAGACCAATGTTCAGTCGGGAGCTCTCAGATCCGATTTGGAAATAATGTTGAGTTTGATTTGAGTTTAGATGAAAAGAGTAAAAGGTCACTGGATCTCCAATTAACAGACCTGACAAACCTGTACGCATTTTGCATAGCAACCACATTTTCACATCAAAGTACGCCAGTACGATTTTTTACTTAATACTACGCAAAAACGAGCAGACGTCCAACTTCTCCGAAAAGCTCTCCGGAGCACGTGAATTAGAATCTCCCACAAATCGATCTCATGTCAGGATTAATTAAAAGACTTGATGAGGTGAGCTTAACAAGTGTTCACTCGCAAATTCACCTTGCCCCAGATGCCGTTTTGCGAAACTAAAAATCTACATTGAGTGTGATTGTGAATTCACCGAGGCCTAAAAGTTTTATGCGGTCTTAGAAAGTTATTAGTCGACTTGTTCGCTCGTTATTTCAGTAAGCCTGATATTTTGCATGTGTCGCTGATGATAACTGATAAGCTGAGGAAGGGCAGATCTCTCCAGTCCAAGGCTAAATGCAGCCATTAACAACGAGTCTGAAAGTGGACCGAGGCTGAATATGTTGAGCTGTTCTCTGGAGCATACAGATTGTTCTTGTTTATTAGCGCGAAAACAAGCGAGAACAAACAATGGGCTTCCAGCCGGAGATCGCGCACCTGTCGCTTTAGTTGGGATTATGTCATCATTACAGCCTCACAGATGGCAGAAAGACACCGCCATCTGAAAGAACCTGAATTTCTTTAGTCGGCAGGTAATAATTGAACATTGAATGTATTTATGTAAGAGATGAGTCTTTCAGATGTGTGTGCGTGAACACGGTTTCGCTGGTAGTGTGTGTGTATGTGTGTGTGATCACGGCTTCGTTGGTATGAATTACCCAGCTGACATTCCAGAACCTTTTCTCACGCTGAAATTATGTGTGTGTGTTTGTTCTGTGCTATTTGTGTGTTGGTGTATGCTCATGTCTGTTTCTCCCTCTGTGTGTGTGTGTGTGTGCGTGCGTGCGTGCGCGTGCGTGTTCTGTGCTGTTTGTGTGTGGGTGTGTGCTTGTGTCTGTTTCTCCGTGTGTGTGTGTGTGTGTGTGTGTTCTGTGCTCTCTGTGTGTGCGCGTGTGTGCGTGCGTGTGTGTTCTGTGCTCTCTGTGTGTGTGTGTGTGTTCTGTGCTCTCTGTGTGTGTGTGTGTGTGTCTCAGGTGAGCCCCA
Source organism: Alosa sapidissima (assembly GCF_018492685.1). Classification (NCBI taxonomy): domain Eukaryota; kingdom Metazoa; phylum Chordata; class Actinopteri; order Clupeiformes; family Clupeidae; genus Alosa; species Alosa sapidissima. The sequence continues at coordinate 37,603,514 of NC_055962.1, read as the reverse complement.
GAGTGAGGAGGAGAAGGCTCGTAAGGAGGCGGGCAGGCCGCAGGTGGACGAGATCGTGCCGGTGTACCGACGGGACTGCCATGAGGAGGTGTACGCGGGCAGCCACCAGTACCCCGGACGCGGCATCTACCTGCTCAAGTTCGACAACTCCTACTCCCTGTGGAGGGCCAAGAGCGTCTACTACAGAGTCTACTACACCAGATAAACCCCCACACCACAGACTATGGGCAGGGGGGGGGGGGGGGGGTTATTGTGTGTGTGTGTGCGCGTGTGTCTGTGTGTGTGTGTGTGTGTGCGCGTGTGTCTGTGTGTGTGGTGCGCGTGTTGTGTGTGGAGAGGGGTGTGATCAGAAGTGAAATGACTGACTGCAACACCAGGGGGAGACAAAGAGAACCTTCATGGCCTGAACAAGAGGAAGATTTGTGTGTGTTTGAGTTCATCTCTGTCCAAATGTGTGTGTGTGTCACCTCTTCGTTTGCACTCTGAAGAAAAGGCAGCGCTCTAGAATCCTCTTGGCTCATAGAAATGACCCACCCCACCCCCTCCTCTTTGACCAATAGGAGAAGAGCGATGAACAGGAGCTGGTGACATCACTGGAGAGCGCTGGGGGGTGTGTGTGTGTGAGTGTGTGTGTGTGTGTGTGAGAGAGAGCCGTGGAGCAATGCATCCTCACGTCTCAAAGTGCTGAGAGAAAACCAACCAACAAACACTCTTAACACTAACTTGCCTTTCTTTAACAAGACCTCAGTCTCCGCCCTCTCACCCCAAAGAGCCTATGAGAAGCGTACACAGAGGTGATTGACTGTTGCACTGTCCAATGAGGGGTGAGCGAGGAGGACTGGAGCAGGCGTGAACCTGAGGGAGTCCTTGGAAAGCGGCGTGGCTTACGAGAGAGCGATATGATATACGCGCAGAAAAGAGTTTTTACAAGCAAATATTTATGAGTGTCTCGTAGGCTGCGGCCATGTCTGTCTGTGTGTGTGTGTGTGTGTGTGTGGCGTGTGTGAAATCCATGCCATTCAGTGTATGTCATCTCTCAAAAAGACAGTGCTCGATTTCTGTTAGGTTTTGTTAATTTGTTTATCTGTGGCTGTTGATTTTATTTTGTGTGGGGCAGGCTGGGTTGTGGTGTGGCAGGGCTGGGTTGTGTGTGGCAGGCTGGGTTGTGTGTGTGGCCTGTGCAAAGCTACTGCAAGATGTATAAGTTTCCCAGCATTTCTAACTCCTAACACCCCATAGCCTGCCCCCCCCCCCCCCCTTTACTCTCCCTCTCTCTCTTACTCTCACACTCTTACTCTCTTCCTCTCTCTCTTTCTCCCTCTCTCTCTTTCTCTCTTACTCTCACACTCTCCCTCTCTCTCTCTCTTACTCTCACACTCTCTCTCTCTCTCTCTCTCTCTCTCTCTCTCACACTCTCTCTCTCTCTCTCTCATCGTTACTGACTCCTCATCCCTCTATACTGCATGTTGGCAGGGTTGGGAGCCCAAGAGCCTGTGTGTGTGTGTGTGTGTGTGTGTGTGTGTTTCAGTATGGAACCTAGAATATGTGTTGCTGTCCATCACACACACTCATGTGTCCATTAAGTGTGTGTTTATTTATTTGTGTGGTATTGTGGCGCTCGGCCCTTCTGTCCTTTGGCCACACTGCTGTGGTCTCCTGTAGTTACTGAGAAACTGAGTTGGCCCACTCAGTACGTCCCCTGAGTCACTGGTTACTGAAGATGGGCCCCCACACACACACACACACACACACACACAATCCCCTCCCCAAACACGGCAGCAGTCAAACAAAAGGTCAACCACCTGAGGACACGTGTCCCTCCGAGGCAGTGTTTCAGAAAAACAGCTTATTTGGTGTGTGTGTGTCCACTGTCTTGGCTTTGGCTTATGAAAGCCGCTGTTATCCACACACACACACCATCCTGCCACTTTCTGTATATAAGAGACTTCTGAAACATTGGAATCGAATTAGAGCAGGGCCAGTTATAAAGGCTAAATGAAGTGAGTGTGTGTGTGTGTGTGTGTGTTAACAGGAGCAGAGGCAGTGATTGGGGGGTGGGGTTCACAGGAACATATGTTAAGTTGTACACAACAGTACTACTCCAGGGTTATGGTGTTGATTTGCAAGCCTGGACATGAAGATGTTTTTTGTATTTGATTCCTTTCACCTGTATTGTATAATAATGAGGATGACTCTCTCTATTTGAGCATATATTTAATCTTGATTAAACTTATGTTCACATGTAATTCTTGCTTGACTAATGTTCTGATTTACTAAATGCTTCCTTGCGTTGCAATTGCTCAAAAATGAATAAATAAAAACCCAAAGCAACAATACTACTGCAGGTCTAGTGTACTTTGGAGGATTCAACCCAACACACAGCAACAATACTACTGCAGGTCTAGTGTACTTTGGAGGATTCAACCCAACACACAGCAACAATACTACTGCAGGTCTAGTGTACTTTGGAGGATTCAACCCAACACACAGCAAACAATACTACTGCAGGTCTAGTGTACTTTGGAGGATTCAACCCAACACACAGCAACAATACTACTGCAGGTCTAGTGTACTTTGGAGGATTCAACCCAACACACAGCAACAATACTACTGCAGGATTCAACCCAACACACAGCAACAATACTACTGTAGGTCTAGTGTATTTAGGAGGATTCAACCCAACACACAGCAACAATACTACTGCAGGTCTAGTGTACTTTGGAGGATTCAACCCAACACACAGCAACAATACTACTGCAGGATTCAACACAACACACAGCAACAATACTACTGTAGGTCTAGTGTATTTAGGAGGATTCAACCCAACACACAGCAACAATACTACTGCAGGTCTAGTGTACTTTGGAGGATTCAACCCAACACACAGCAACAATACTACTGCAGGATTCAACCCAACACACAGCAACAATACTACTGTAGGTCTAGTGTATTTAGGAGGATTCAACCCAACACACAGCAACAATACTACTGCAGGTCTAGTGTACTTTGGAGGATTCAACCCAACACACAGCAACAATACTACTGCAGGATTCAACACAACACACAGCAACAATACTACTGCAGGTCTAGTGTATTTAGGAGGATTCAACCCAACACACAGCAACAATACTACTGCAGGATTCAACACAACACACAGCAACAATACTACTGTAGGTCTAGTGTATTTAGGAGGATTCAACCCAACACACAGCAACAATACTACTGCAGGATTCAACACAACACACAGCAACAATACTACTGTAGGTCTAGTGTATTTAGGAGGATTCAACCCAACACACAGCAACAATACTACTGCAGGTCTAGTGTATTTAGGAGGATTCAACCCAACACACAGGCCACCCCTGACTGTACAGGCTGCCTTTGAAATGAAATGACATGTTGTGCCTACGATTACTTTTATTTGTGGACATCAGAACCTCTCCACTGCACCTCAGGCAAGCTAAATATGACCAATCAGAGAGGAACTACAATTCTTCTTGACCTGTAGACCTAGATTTTCAAATCTGCTCCTGACCGTGGCCATGAACCAGAGCCGGACGTCCTACGAGATGGAGGAATGTGTTTGGACAGGAGTGAGAGGTGACATTTTAAGAGGCTATTGTGCCCAGTGCTGCCCAGTGTCGCCAGGCTGAGTCACCTCGTACTGTGGAAAGGCGTTTTTCCTGATCGGACGCATACCGGGGAAGTGACTAACATGACTGGCCTGGGGTTCCACGTCAGACCTGCAGGTTGACACACACATACATATACACACACATACATATACACACACACACACACACACACACACACATGGACATCAGCAGGAAATGGAGCTCCTCTGTGACCCAACCTTGTAAAAAAAAGTGCTGCCTCATCAGATTCAACCAAGTCTCGCTCAATCAGTCAACAGGGTGTTGTGAAATGGTCAAATGGCAGCAACATGTATTTCCCAATTCAGAGGCAAAGATAGATAGATAGATAGATAGATAGATACTTGATACCCAAGGGGAAATTCAAGATCTATATAAATCAGTGGTGTTGGCTCTCGAGGCCACAGGCAGGGTCTTTCATGAACTACAGAATTTATGCGATTTAGAATCCACACCACAAGGTGTCGCTCCAGGTATGTGGCCTCACGGGTCTGGCTGGACTGGCACGCACGGAACGCCAGGGCTACCTGCGTATGCAGTGTGGACACGAACTTTACAGATCTTTTTGGAAAAAGCCTTGTACCGGAGGCCTTGTAGTCTGCCGCGTGGCACACAAACCCCCCACACAACTATGCAAATTAAATTGGCCAGTAGGCATGTGTTAAACGGACCCATCAGCTGCGGCTCCGATCTTTAGAATGTCATGTCCAAGCAATTTACTCACAAATAGAAGGTCGTTTTGTGAAATTGTATTATGTGTTATCGCCCAAACACTGCCAATAGCCAGCCTACAACCGATAAGAGAGTCCGCATGGGAAACATCAATAGGTCCCAGTCCTGTGAATTAAATCCACGCCGTGGTTTTCAGCACGCCGTGGCCGAGGCAGGTAGGCTGGCTGTCGTTCGTGTCCGTGTTCAAATTCAAAACATGGACTATGCATTGAGTCCGGTTCCACTTGCAACAGGTGGTTGCGCTCCTCCGGGTTTTACTTGTACTTATCACCACTTCTCTTGGAGTTGCCGGAGCTCCCTCGTCTGTTTTGCCCGATATCCTCCAACTTGGGTAACGTCTCGCAGCCCCGTGGAGTAGTACACAACTGCATCCTTTGAAAAATATGGCGGGACCACCGCCTAAGCAGCCTTCTGAACTTTCGCGACTAATTGGATGTGTCATTTTATAGGCAATTTTAAGGGAGCATTTGTTGTTTTAATTACAGAACTCTGTTGGCCATCTGGAGTTCGTTGAACATGCCGTTTCACCTACGGGCTGTGGAGCCGCAGCGCGTGTGCAGGTTGAAGGGAAAGCACCGCAGGGCGCCCGGCGAGGAGAGCGCCTTTGTGGTAGTGGACGGGAGGAAAGTTCGGAAGCCCGTTTTGTTTTCGTCCCTGGAGGATGTTTGTAGCCAAACATTTACCGGTATTCTACTTCAACTATCTGATCTATCTCGACACGCAAGCGACATATTCCTGGACATAGAGACCCAGGCTGGATTGATCTCGCGAAGATCCCACCGGATTCAGCTGCGTCTGGAGGTCCTGCAGGGCACCGTGCGCAGGTCTGACCCCAAGAAGACCAAAATCCGTGAGTAGGCCGGCACAACTATTCTATCCCCCTCCACTCCATTTGTATTTGTCAGTTAATAAAACAACTGCGTAAAGACGCGTTTGAAATAAATACAATAGGCTAGGATAGTTTAAAACTTTGTAAAATCATAGCGCAGTTTTTCTCTCTTCTTTATTTCTTTTATTTCTTTTGAAGACAAACATTACAAGACAGACAGTCTGAAAACAGCAGACAGGCGTGACATGTTATGAGTACAACACATGGTGCCCCGTGGCAGAAGTAAAGGTCAGATCGGAGTGAATGCTGCTATGCTAATACAAAGTTCCTAAGGGTCGCAAGCCTGTCAGAGTTGATAGATCCGTCTGGTAACGACGGCTATCGACCATCTGCTCACCGCGGTGGAGCTTCAAAGCGACAGTTGGATGGAGCCTCGGTGAGAATTCAAAATGTGTCGCTCTTGTCACCCGCAGAGATGAGCGGAAAATCTATCCCGTCCCGCCCCAATTCCCTCCCGGCTGATGAGATTCGATTATCCCATTACCTTTGAGAGGTTGAATATTTGTGTTGACTGTTGTTTTTTCCCCCCTTCGGAAGTGGAAGATGTAATTTAGATACAGTGACTTACCTGCAATGATAATGCTACGTTGTGTATTTTGTTCTGCCAGGAAAGGTTATGTGGTTTGTTTGCACTAGACCTATTTGTAATCGACGCCCCTTCATTAGTGATGGTCAGTGATTTGCACGCCTTTGGCTGTCAAGTCTGTTGTGAAGAGAAACGTGTCAGGGTTTCCAGCGGTCCACTTACTGGTCCTCGGGGCTTCAAGTTATCAGGCATTGTGCCAGAATAGAGGCGTGGGCCAGGCCGTTTGGTTTGAAAATGGCCTATTGAGAGTTTCTGATATCTTCGAGTACAGATTTCTGCGTTAAGCCCTTTCTACTGTCTATCCAGAGAAGAGACGTTACCACCACACTCTCTGAGAGAGCCTACCATAGATATATATATCTATGGAGTTTACAGCCTGGACTAAGATTTGAACTTGTGCTTGTGGAGGCTTCAACCCTCCCCCATGCGGGTGCACTCTTCCAGCTGATCGTTCAAAGTTCGCTGTGCGAGTCGTCGACAGTCCACCTTGTTGACCACATAATGTTGATGCAGAATTTTTTCCGTTCTGTCCGGTGTGGCATTATGGAGTGTCATTGACTCTCATTGCGTAAGTCGGTTGAAGGTGTAGTACGCAGGGACGTATGTTTTCCCTTAAACGCATACGTCCATCATGATGACAAAGGCTAGACCTGTGAGACTCGTGAGCGAATGTCCTGGAATGCTGTTAACGCGAGGCTCGAATCAGCTTGTCTCCCAAATACACCCTGCGGGCTCGTTCACACCTGCGCGTTCGTGTGTGCAAATGCGCACCTGGCAAAACAACTCAGGTGTACGCAGTTAATGGCGCCGACAGGGGACAAGGCAAAACAACTCAGGTGTACACAGCTAATGGCGTCGACAGGGGACAAGGCAAACCAAGGGTTGCAGTCAGTTGCTCTATCTAGACAGCACGTTTGATAAGGTTACGGTTTGATAATGGGCCTTGATTACAGCGTCTAGCTGGCTGCCAGTGTTGTGTTTTGGGGAACAGCCATATTCCCTTGAGGAGGTACATATTGAAGACTGTTCCAGCTTATTGCATATAACTAGACTGATAAGATTATCACTCACTCACTCACTCACTCACACACACTCTCTCTCTCTCTCTCTCTCTCTCTCTCTCTCTCTCTCTCCCTCCGTCTTGTTTGCACTGGAGTGTGTTTGTGGGGGAGTGGCTGATAGGGGTCAGAGGTGACGGGCGTCAACTCGCCCCGGGGGCAACACCTGACCACCAGGCCGATGACGAGCCAGTGCTTGCCTCTGAGCCAGCCGGCTTTGGATACTCAGAGGGGCCACTGGGACCAGGCCTGGGCTCCCGTGAAGTGCCCACTATGAGTGGTCAGTGTTAACTCTATGAGTGGTCAGTGTTAACTGTATGAGTGGTCAGTGTTAACTGTATGAGTGGTCAGTGTTAACTCTGCTGTATGAGTGGTCAGTGTTAACTCTATGAATGGT
>NC_055962.1:37583699-37586199 GCF_018492685.1 Alosa sapidissima | reverse complement strand
TGTGTGTGTGTGTGTGTTTATATGTGTGTGTACATGTGTAGGAGTAATTTTCCATCTTTCATGTAGATTGAGAGGGCCGTGATTTTAGTCAACAGACACACCTTAAAGTCCTATTTGCACAGGTTGGATGAGAGGCAGCCGTGTGTGCGTGTGCGTGTGCGCGTGCGCGTGCGCGTGTGCGTGTGCGCGTGCGTGTGCGCGTGCGCGCGTGTGCGTGTGTGGCGGAGTTGAGTGTGAGGGAGGCAGGGTGTGTGAGAGTCCAAGCATGTTTGCTCTGCTGAGAGTACACTCACACACACGCACACGCACACGCACACGCACGCACACACACACACACACAGTTCTGGTCAGATACTGGAGAAGAAAATAGGATGCAGACTGGCAGCATCTGGCCAGCACACACACACACACACACACACACACACATCATGGTCGCCACACACATACACACACACACACGTCATGCTCACTGCAATGACATGTGTCCAGTCCAGAGACCTTGACCAGGGACATGTGTGCAGTCCCCCCCCCCCCCCCCCCCACACACACACACACACACACACACATTATTGCTAGTTGCATAGTTTGCATTCTTCTCATCATACATCTACAGGCAGTCACACACACGGACACGCACACACGGACACACACGCACACACGGACACACACACACACACACACGGACACACGGACACACACACACACGGACACACGAACACACACACACGGACACACACGGACACGGACACGGACACACACACATATACACACACACACACACACACACACACATACACACATACACACATACATGCCTTAAACGTGTGGCCACATGTCTGTCTGTCTGTGTATCAATCATCCATTTGTATATGGAACAGTAGTAGGCGTGTGTGTGTGTGTGTGTGTGTGTGTGTGTGTGTGTGTAGTGTAGTGTAGTGTAGTGTAGTGTATAGTATGTGTAGTGTCCATTTCTTCCTCTAGTTGTTTTGCTTTCTCTCCTCTCTGTCTTTGTGATGAACTCAAACAGGTGAGGGTTGTGCTCCTCTTGCTTACACACGCACGCATGTGCGCACACACACACACACACAACCACGCACACACATACACACATTTTCTCGCTTATAGATTCTCCTTACACATCTGTCACATGTCTCTCTCTGTCTCTCTTTCTTTCCTTCTTTTAATCTCTCCCTCTCTATCTCTCCCTCTTCTCTCTCTCTCCCCTCTTCTCTCTCTCTTTCTCTCCCTCTTCTCTCTCTCTCTCCCCTCTTCTCTCTCTCTTTCCCTCTCTCTCCCTCTCTATCTCTCCCTATTCTCTCTATCTCTCCCTCTTCTCTCTCTCTCCCCTCTTCTCTCTCTCTTTCCCTCTCTCTCTCTCTCTCTCTCTCCATTCCTCCATGTTAGAGGTTTTAAGCCGTACACAGTAAATCATTTTTTTGTCTGATCAATGGGAGTTTATCTAGAGAAGTTTATGCAAGTGTGTCCAGTGAGAGCAAGTGTGTGTGTCTGTGTGTGTGTGTGTGTGTGTGTGTGTGTGTGTGTGTGTGCGTGTGTGTCTGTGTAAGTGTGTGCTCAGTGAGAGAGAGGGAGAGGGAGAGGCTTTGGTGTAATCTCTGATATAATACCAGCTCTTGCAGGGTTGAGTCTCACTGCAGCTTTAGGTTTCCACTTCATGGAAAGCATTCAACATCTGGATGATCTGTGTGTGTGTGTGTGTGTGTGTGTCTGTCTGTGTGTGTGTGTGTGTGTGTGTGTGTGTGTGTGTGTGTGTGTGTGTGTGCCTTGCTGGATTCTGCCATTGTCCTGTGCTGGGTGACATCACTGTGGCTGGGGGCTTAATGTGGCTTTTGAAACGAACCTTTCGACCTTTCAGATAGAAAGAGTCAGTAGAGAGATAGAGAAGTGCTTCTCTTCTCCTCTTTTCCTCTCTCTCCCTCCCTCTCCCTCTCTCTCTCTCTCCCTAACTGTCCTAACTGTCCAATTCAAAGATGTGTGTTTGGACCATGTTTTCAAAGTGTTAAGAATGGCACAGTAAGACCAGGAAATAAAAAAGTAAAAAAAGTCTATTTCCCTCTCTCTCCATTTCTCTCTCTCCATTTCCCTCTCTCTCTCTCTCTCTCTCTCTATTTCCCTCTCTCTCCATTTCTCTCTCTCCATTTCTCTCTCCATTTCCCTCTCTCTCTCTCTCTCTCTCTCTCCATTTCTCTCTCTCCATTTCCCTCTCTCTCTCTCTCTCTCTCCATTTTTCTCTCTCTCTCTATTCCCCTCTCTCTCCATTTCTCTCTCTCCATTTCCCTCTCTCTCCATTTCTCTCTCTCTTTCTCTCTCTCTCGTCCTGTCTCTCTGTTTTTCAGTCACCACTTCTCACACCTCATCAACACACACACACACACTCTCAGGGCCAGATGTACTAACGCTTTTGCGCCCACTTCAGGTGTATTTGTTTCGCAATGTGCGTGTAAAATCATTGCGAGGTATGTACAAACAGGCCGCAATGATG
>NC_055962.1:37573699-37578699 GCF_018492685.1 Alosa sapidissima | reverse complement strand
ACCCGGGTCGCCGGCGTACGGTGCAGGTGCCCCAGCCAGTTGCGCCACAGCTGGGGCCAAAACCGTTGCAACTCTGCCATCAATCATTATGTTAAGCCCACCTAACGACTCTATACACGATTTCATTGGCCTAATTGAGTTTCGATTTCTGGAGCTCACAAGCCAACGGAGAGTTGCTAGACTATCCCTGCCAGCAAATATAATTTGCTGCCGCTAGGGGCGCGTCTAGATTTCTAGGCTAGGTGTTGGGTTTATTGGGGATAATGGGGTAGACTGGACTTTACATTCTAGTTCTGTTTGTCATTGTCAACTTGTTGGATTTCACTGTGTATTATTACTGACTTTAATGGTGTTAGATCAAGGCATGACACACGTTTTATATGTAAAAGGTGAAATGATCACTATGTGCAAATCTGTAGGACTTCTGTGTGGCTATGGCTGATAGGGTTAATGTTGGCAGGTCAACCGTCAGGTTTACGTTGTGGAACGTTAAAGGTCTTAATGGCCCTGTTAAAAGATAGCCTGGGTGTTCCCATGCTGCCTTGCGCGCGATTTGATTCACGCTGCTAAGGCAGCCTGGAGACCATGGAGCATATTTTCGCCTGAGATAGGGAACCAATCACAGAACAGGGGGGAAAGCAAGACTATGATGAGCTATGCACAGACGCATTTGATAGACATCCGTGGCACCCAATAAACGGATCTGGGCATTTTTTTCAAATACGAGAAAATGAACGTTTGGTTCCCAGACCACGTCTCATTGAGAAGTGGTGGCGCTAGCCAGGCTAGTTAAAAGAGGTAAAATACTCTCTCACATAAAAAATCTGAAAACTGACATTGCATTTCTCCAAGAAACGCACTTATGTAATGCAGATCAACTACAGTTAAAGAGACATTGGGTGGGGCAAATATTTCATTCTAGCTTTAACACCAAAGCAAGAGGTGCAGCAATAATAATACATAAAAGAATTCAGTTCACTTCATCTAGCTATATATCTGATCCACAAGGCCGGTATGTTATAGTATCTGGGCAACTCTTTCATATACCTGTATTACTGGTGAATATATATGCTCCTAATTGGGATGATGCTGGATTTGTGCAAAGGGTTGTTTGTCAGCTACCAGACTTTAACACCCAGCTGTTGATTTTAGGGGGAGATTTTAACTGTGTTATGGATCCAAACTTGGACAGGTCCAAACCTAAAGTGCAAACTCTCTTGAATGGCTTGTAAGTTTTCAGAATTGTTCAGCCATGCAGCATTTGTGGTTCCTTGGCGCTATTTTAATCCTCAGAGTAAAACGTTTTCATTTTTTTCTAACGTGCATCACACATATTCCAGAATAGATTATTTTTACATAGATAAGAAACTTTTGAATTCAGTGGAGAAGGTTGAGTATTCTGCTATTGTACAATCAGATCATGCCCCCATACTAATGGATCTTCATTTTCAACAAAACTACAGTAGTCGTCCACAGTGGCGATTTAACACCACATTACTGTCAGATAACACATTCTGCACTTCAATAGGTATAGCCATCAATACTTTTTTGGAAACTAACAAAATGGATTCTGTATCCCCATCATTGCTAAGGGAGACACTTAAAGCCTATCTTAGGGGAGAAATAATAGCTTATTCTTCTCATCGTAATAGGGAAAGAAATAAACAAAAACAGCAGCCATATCTGATTAGACCTTAGTTTCACAGCCTAGGTATTTTAGCAACACAGGGCTTGAAAGCATTGCCTGTATCACAAACAAAAACGAAACAATGCGTGGAATTTATCTGGGAATAGGTGATCTAGCTATAGCTATCTCGCTGGCGTGTTTAATTTGGTTCCTTGGTTAACATAATGTAGGCTACGTTTTTTTGCACAAAATTGCGTCTGCTAATAAACTTAAACATAAACACAAACAAGCATGATCTCCTGTGGAATCCCTGACTGCGCCTTCAACGTTAGCCTACTATTATTTGTTGACATCAAATCTGAACGAACGGCAGCTGTTCCTGAAGTTCACTTGCATGTTTTTTTTTTGTTTTTTTTTTTTAATTAGGCAACTTTTTTTGCAGTGGCGCTTGAATTCCAGTAGCGGCGCTGCGCCGCTGATGAATACATTGTAGGGGAAACACTGAGGAGTATCTAGATCAACCGATGGCACTTGAGGAAGTTAGATCTGCCATCTCAGCCATGCAAAATGGAAAATCCCCAGGGCCAGATGGCTTTCCAATTGACTTCTATAAGAAATTCTCTGATCGGCTAACCCCCCTACTATTAGATATGTTTATTGGTGCATTGTCACAGGGCAAATTGCCTGACTCCCTTAATGAAGCATCCATAACTCTTCTGTTAAAGCCAGGTAGGGATGCTTCAAAATGTGGATCATACCGACCAGTATCACTTTTAAACACTGATTAAAATACTGTCCAAATTATTGGCTACACGTTTGGAAACACCATTACCACATATAATATCAACTGACCAGACAGGTTTCATCAAAGGGCGGCATTTATTTTCCAACATTAGACGGCTTATGAATGTGTTGTATAGTCCCTCATCTGATGATTCCCCAGAAGTTGTGGTTTCATTAGATGCGGAGAAGGCTTTCGACCGTGTTGAATGGGATTTTCTTTTTTTTGTTTTAAAGAAATGTGGTTTTGGTAAAACATTTACCAACTGGATCCAACTGCTCTATTCCTCCCCTCAAGCCTCCATTATTACAAATCAAGTGCGCTCCCAATGTTTCTCTCTGTCTAGAGGTACCAGACAGGGTGGCCCATTGAGCCCCTTTATTATTCACATTAGCAATAGAACCATTAGCCCTGGTCCTCAAATCAACACCCTCAATACATGGGGACTGGAAATGTAGTTATCATTATATGCAGATGATATGTTGCTTTACATATCAGATCCAATGCAAAGTATCAATACAATTATTTCAGTGTTACATACTTTTGGTCAGATCTCAGGCTATAAACTTAACTTATCAAAAAGTGAATGTTTACCTATAGACAAATTAGCTATGCAAATCCCAGATCATGCTCTGCCATTTCATATTTCTAGATCAGGATTCAAATATTTGGGTATTGACATAACCCCTGCATTTAAAAACCTCTTTGATGGAAATCTTGCCCCACTCATGTCTAAACTTAAATCAGACTTACAAAAATGGGACATTTTGCATCTGACTTTAGCAGGCAGTGAATTGTGTTAAAATGAACGTTCTGCCAAGATTTTTATTTCTGTCTCAATGTATTCCTATCTTCTTATCCAAATCATTTTTCTGTCAGCTTGACAAAATAATATCTAAATTTATATGGAGTGGTCAGAACCCTAGAATTAGTAAAGATTTCTTACAACGTCCAAGAGCTGGAGGCGGGTTGGCTCTGCCAAATTTTAGAAGCTACTACTGGGCAGCAAATGTCCACAAAATAGCGTACTGGATTCAATCTCCAGGTATAGACTGGTGTGAAATGGAGGGCATGTCATGCATATCAGCATCTCTCCTTGCCCTGGTTTCGTCTAATCTTCCTACGAATATCTCACATTTTACATCCAACCCCGTGGTAATATCTACTCAGTTTAGGAGGCAGAACAACCTGAGGGAAACTCTTCTGACTTATACTCCGCTGTGCAACAATCACAACTTCTTACCCGCCAAATGGGATCACACCTTTGTAGCATGGTATAGAAAAGGGATCATGAGGTTCAGTGATCTATATGTGGATGGAACCTTCTCTAGTTTCAATGATTTACGTTCCAAATATGACCTCCAACAAAATGACCTATTTCGCTATTTTCAAACACGTCAATTTGCTAAGAGCCATAGCCCACAGTTTCCTAGCCTTCCTAATGAGTCACTTGTAGATTCAGTTTTGAAAGTTCCTTTTTGGTTGAGGGGTTTTACTGCACACTCTTTCACAATGATTATGTCAATGGACAATGCCAAGCTGGTCAGGATCAAACTTAAATTGGAGAAAGAACTTGCCACTGAAATCTCTGAAGATACTTGGACTGAAGCTCTGAAAAGAGTGAACAATAGTACTTCTTGTGCACGGCTTAGTCTAATCCAGTTTAAGGTGGTTCACCACTTGCATTGGAGTAGAGCGAAGATTTCTTCATTTTATCCAAATGATGATAGTAGTTGTGTCAGGTCTCATGTTAATGTGGCAGATTTGACACACATGTTTTGGTCGTGCCATTTGCTAACAGGGTACTGGTCTGAAATATTTGATGTGCTGTCTAAAGTCCTTGGAGTCACTTTACAACCTTGTGCAATGATAGCATTATTTGGTGTAGTAAATGAGGAAACAAGCATGACCAAGATACAACTCAACATCATAGCATTTGTTTCTTTGCTGGCACGAAGGCAAATTCTGCTTTATTGGAAATGTAATATACCACCCACAGCAGCACAATGGTTGAAAGATGTAATGCTATTCTTACATTTGGAGAAGATCAAATTTGCGATAAGATGCTCAGACAAATTTCAGTCAGTCTGGGAACCTCTTTTGACATACTTTGGTAATCTTCAAGAGCTTCCCAACACATTGATGGACTAAATACTGTAAGAGTTCAGAGATAGAGTTTAAGGCATAATTTAATAGGTCATACAGAGCTTTGAAGTCATGTTGTCCCTCATTGAAACCCTATTCATGTATCTGTGTTTTAATTTTACTTAGGTGTGTCTATTCATAGACATTTGTAACTAAACATTTCCTTTTCCTTTATTATTTTATTATTTTCATTGTTGTTATGTTGGTCCAGTCGGGATGGGTGGGGGGTGTTTTGTGTGTATAAAAAGGAAAAAAAGAAGAAAAAACTTTTGTAACTTTACTGATAAGTCATTGTAAATATTCATGGTTTTTCAATAAAAAATTATAAAAAAAAAAAAAGAGGAACATTTGCATGTGGCTGTTCCACTCCACACACACACATACATGCGCGCGTGGCAGGACGTTATGTGCTATGTTAAGCAGGCACTGCTAGCAGATGAGTGTGTG
>NC_055962.1:37561199-37563699 GCF_018492685.1 Alosa sapidissima | reverse complement strand
GTGTGTGTGTGTGTGTGTGTGTGTGTGTGTGTGTGTGTGAGAGAGAGAGAGGTTTGTATGTGTGAGAGAGATAGGTTTATGTGTGTGTATGTGTGTGAGAGAGAGAGACAGGTTTATGTGTGTGTGTGAGGTTAGTATGTGTGAGAGAGAGATATTTGTGTGTGTGTGTGTGTGTGTGTGTGTGAGTGAGGTTAGTATGTGTGAGAGAGAGACATTTTGTGTGAGTGTGCATGTGTGTGTGTGTGTGTGAGTGTGTGTGTGTAAGAGGGAGAGAGAAAGAGAGGACAGAGAGTTTGAAAGACATTCAGAGGAAGTCATGAGTGCTCTATTGAGCTTAGGCAGGAGAGACAGAGAGAAAGAGAGAAGGAGAGAATAGAGAAAGAGAGAAGGAGAGAGAGAATAGAGAAAGAGAGGAGAGAGAGAGAGAATAGAGGATGAGAGAGTGAGGAGAGAGAGAATAGAGAAAGAGAGAAGGAGAGAGAGAGAATAGAGAATGAGAGAGGAGAGAGAGAGAGAATAGAGGATGAGAGAGTGAGGAGAGAGAGAGAATAGAGAATGAGAGAAGGAGAGAGAGAGAGAATAGAGAATGAGAGAGGAGAGAGAGAATAGAGGATGAGATGACAGATCTGAGAGACAGGACACGCAGGGCTTTCTATGCCATAAAACGGCAGATCCCTGTAGAAATCCCAATCAAAATCTGGTTGAAAATCTTTGAATCAGTGGTTGAACCCATTGCCCTCTATTGTAGTGATGTGTGGGGTCCACTTACAAGCCAGAAAGACACTAGACTGTGCCACCACTGTGACCTAAACACAGTAGAGACAGAGATACACTTCCTGACACAGTGCACAAAATATGTTAACATTAGAAGAACTTATTTTGAAAAGATGACAAATGTCCTCCCTGAATTCCTGCAAGTGAGCGATGAGGAGAGGCTTCCATTCCTCACTGGAGAGAAAGAGAAATGCCTCCTCCTTGCCGCTCAATACGTATATTACTGCCATAATGAAAGGACCTGCTGATGTGAAACTTACATTACCTAAATATGAACATACACACAGACACAGACACACACACACACACACACACACACACACGAACACATACCCATACAAACACATGCCCACACAAACATGCAGACACACACACACACCCTTCTCCATTGCCATAGTTCATAATTCATATTTGTGTACAATTATCATTATTCTGTTTTATTTGTGATTTGTGTGTTTCCCCCTCTTCCCCTCCCCATTTGATGTATTTGACCCAAATGCTTTGGCAATACTGTACAACGTTATGGTCATGCTAATAAAGCTCCTTTTGAATTTGAATTTGAATTTGAATTTGAATTTGAGAGAGAGAGAGAGAGAAGCAAACCTTTCTAGAGGTAATTCCAAACCCAAAAATAAAGTCCACAAAGAGCAATGGTTTGATAAGGAGTGTGATATGATGAGGAAAAATCTCAGACAACTATCAAATCAAAAACACCGGCAACCAAACAATCCAGAGATGAGAGAAAATTACTGCAAAAAACTCAAAGAATATAAACAAATGATTCAAAAGAAAAAACTAAATCTCTATAATGCAACACTAGATGAAATTGAAAGTTCAATCAACCAAAATCAGTTTTGGGAAAAGTGGAACACCCTGAATCCCAAACAAAACCCAGAGCTACCCCTGAAAGATGGAGAAACATGGAGGAATTATTTCATGCAACTCTATGAGAAAATCCCTCCCGATAACCTCACTACTGGCCAACAAATTATAATGGAAAAATTACACCTCCTCGAAAAAGTCATTAAAGACAATCAAACCCCCCTTGATTACGAAATCACATCTAAAGAATTAGCAGAAGCACTCCTGAAACTCAAACCTAAAAAAGCATGTGGACCTGACAATATAAAAACAGAGATGCTGAAACATAGCACCCCTGAGCTGCACAGGGTCATCTTAAAACTATTTAACCTTGTTCTCCAAGCTGGCTGCTTTCCTGAGATCTGGAATAGGGGGCTTATATCCCCAATATTTAAGAGTGGAGATAAATTCGACCCCAATAACTACCGAGGCATCTGTGTGAACAGTAACCTGGGGAAGGTTTTCTGCTGTATTCTAAACACCCGTATACAGGCCTTCCTTATCAAGCACAATGTCTTGAGTAAAGGTCAGATTGGATTCTTGCCAAAACATAGAACCACTGACCACATTTACACCCTACACACCCTAATCAACACCCATGTTTTAAAAGGAAAACAAAAGAAAATTTTTGCATGCTTTGTAGACTTTAAAAAAGCTTTCGACTCAATTTGGCACAATGGATTATTTTACAAAATTTTACAAAGTGGTGTAGGGGGCAAAACCTATGATTTAATCAAATCTATTTATATGGACAATAAAAATGCTGTAAAAATTGACAACAGCAGAACAGAATTCTTCACTCAGGGGCGTGGGGTGAGACAGGGCTGTAGCTTGAGTCCAACTCTGTTCAATATCTACATCAATG
>NC_055962.1:37541199-37548699 GCF_018492685.1 Alosa sapidissima | reverse complement strand
GTTTGAGAAGTGTGTTGAGGCGTAGGAATGTCCGGAAACCATTTTTTTCAAAAACCGAGTATTTAGATTTGTGTATTTGCCGATAAACAAACAATTGTGTCTAAAACAAGCCTCCACACTGGCACTGTGTCCATATCTTAATTAAACAAAATATTAACTAGACTATTTTGCTCTGTCTCTCTCAGTAAAATCTGATAGGCCAACCAAACATGACCCCACTGTAGAGACCCCAGTAACATTGCTGTGGCTCTTTTAAGTGTGTGGAGGGGGGGTGTGGCTCCTTTAAGTGTGTGGAGGGGGGGGAGTGGCTCCTTTAAGTGTGTGGAGGGGGGGTGTGGCTCCTTTAAGTGTGTGGAGGGGGGGTGTGGCTCCTTTAAGTGTGTGGAGGGGGGGGTGTGGCTCCTTTAAGTGTTGAAAGGGGGGGTGTGGCTCCTTTAAGTGTGAGAGTGTGGCTCCTTTAACCCTTAGAACCCTAAGCTGTAGGGCATTTTCACAACCTTTATTCATAAGGATTTATTCTGGTCATTGTAAGTGCCACACACACATATTATATATTGTTTTTTTCAGCAAATCATTTCATGTATTAGTACTAGCATTGATTTTATTTTGATTTTTAAAGAATTAAAATATAAAAAGTGTATTATAAAAATTCTTATATTTCGACATGTATCTCACCACATCAAGCTCATAGCTCTACATGCATTTCATGTGTGTGTAGGGCAGACTGTCCTGAATCGGGCAATATAATTACCATGTTGGTGGGATACTCTGGGGCTGAGCAATTTACAGAAATATGTGGTGTGTGATTTATGGAAATAAATGCCATTTTTTATTTAGTGATGAAAAATGACCTTTCGGCGCTCCATATCTGTGACACGAACTGATCTGACCTGACTTGACCCAAGTTTGCGTGTTAGCATGTGTGGTGTATGCACTCATGATTCTCAACTTTTTACTGCATTGCCATGAACAAAGTAAAGGCAAAAAAGGTGTTTCTTTGTTGAACAAATTGGGATGCAATGTGAGCCTTGAATTGGATGCCATGCAGGAATTTGCTAGGATCTCAAAACCGGATTATGAACATGCTTTGCCATAGAGAAACACACGATAGCGTTGGATTATAAACATGCTTTGCCACAAAAACAGACAAAAACGTGGGGTAAGTCCAGCTATATGAAGTTATTATTTAGCTGTCACTTCGTCTGTTTTATAACCCAGAAGGATGTAGTATCAAATGATAGCTCTGTGCCTCCTCTTTCATCTGACATGCGTGGCGTATCTATCCGATCACGGGTCCACGAGTAATTCAAACGAGAGTAATGGGTGTGCAGCGTTGGTTTGTGTACATGACGTTAATATTTTGCTGTCACTTCGTCTGTTTTTATAAGCCAGAAAGATCGATATCCATGGTACCAATGGATAGCCCTGTGTCTCCTCTTTCATCTGATATGCGTGCCATATCTATGCGATCACGGGTTCACGAGTAATTCAAACGAGAGTAATGGGTGCGTGAGCTCCTTTAAGTGTGTGGAGGGGGGGAGTGGCTCCTTTAAGTGTGTGGAGGGGGGGTGTGGCTCCTTTAAGTGTGTGGAGGGGGGGGAGTGGCTCCTTTAAGTGTGTGGAGGGGGGGAGTGGCTCCTTTAAGTGTGTGGAGGGGGGGAGTGGCTCAATGAGAGAGGAACAGAGAGAAGATGCTGCTGCTGCAGAAGTCGTCTACTGATTGCAGCCAAAGCAGAGTTAGTGAAGAGACTTGAGCATTGTTTACGCTATTGGCTATTGAGTAAAGCAGTGATTTCTCACACAATGGGTGTGTTCGAAACGGGAGACAGCTGCCTACTGCCTCCTTCCCTACATAGAGAGCTGTCTCACTAGACATGACTTTGGATTAAATGCATCTTTTAAAAATTAGCGTAGCACTCTAGAATCTTTGGTTAACACTACGGTATGACGTTAGCAAAGGCCTGACGTTAAACTAAATTAGCTTACCTAAGCTAGCAGGCTAACGGTATAAATTAGTTTTACGGCCGGCAGATATATCAGACCAGACGCTATTAATGGTTACAACAATGGCATAATCAGATAGTAAATTGTTTATTTCTAATCTGTAATCTGCAAATCTAAGCAAAATAAGATCACACAAATTACATTTTAAACAGATTCAGCAGCCATTACCGATGTCATCCGCCATTTGCTGTTTCAGACGTTGCCGCAAGGGATTATGGGTAGGAGGGAGCATGAAGTGTGCATCGATGCTGCCTCCAAAAATGACCGTTATTTGGGAATTCTAAGATATCTTAAAAAGCAGAATTTGTTTTTTGGTTTCGAACCGCACTTGCTGCCTTGCTCCCCAGTTAGATATCTTAAAAGGCAGCAACTTTACCCGTTTCGAACACACCCAGTATGTCTTCTGCCTGTTACTCATGACCTACAGTTGTGTCTTGAGTGTGTGTATGTATGAGTGTGTGTGTGTGTATGTATGAGTGTGTGTGTGTGTGTGTGTGTGTGTGTGCGTGCGTGTAGGCAAGTGTGTGTGTGTGTGTGTGTGTGTGTTGAGTTTGAGGAGTGTGTTGTTAGTGTGTGTGTGTGTGTGTGTTGAGTTTGAGGAGTGTGTGTGTGTGTGTTGAGTTTGAGGAGTGTGTGTGTGTGTGTGTTGAGTTTGAGGAGTGTGTTGTTAGTGTGTGTGTGTGTGTTGAGTTTGAGGAGTGTGTGTGTGTGTGTTGAGTTTGAGGAGTGTGTTGTTAGTGTGTGTGTGTGTGTGTTGAGTTTGAGGAGTGTGTGTGTGTATTGAGTTTAAGGAGTGTGTGTGTGTGTTGAGTTTGAGGAGTGTGTGTGTGTGTGTGTGTTGAGTTTGAGGAGTGTGTTGTTAGTGTGTGTGTGTGTGTTGAGTTTGAGGAGTGTGTGTGTGTGTGTTGAGTTTGAGGAGTGTGTTGTTAGTGTGTGTGTGTGTGTGTTGAGTTTGAGGAGTGTGTGTGTGTATTGAGTTTAAGGAGTGTGTGTGTGTGTTGAGTTTGAGGAGTGTGTGTGTGTTGAGTTTGAGGAGTGTGTGTGTGTGTGTGTGTGTGTGTGTATGTGTGTGTTGAGTTTGAGGAGTGTGTGTGTGTTGAGTTTGAGGAGTGTGTGTGTGTGTGTGTGTGTGTGTGTGTGTGTGTGTGTATGTGTGTGTTGAGTTTGAGGAGTGTGTGTGTGTTGAGTTTGAGGAGTCTGTGTGTGTGTGTGTTGTTTGAGGAGTGTGTGTGTTGTGGAGCGTTTCAGTCCCTCAGTGGTCTCCTCTGAAGCGTGCGAGATCTGGAATGCTTTTGAGGGACACACCCTCACTCCGGCCCACACACACACACTCACACACACACACACACACACACTCACACACACACACACTCACTTACACACTCACACACACACACACACACACACACACACACACACACTCACTTACACACGCTCACACACTCACTTACACACTCACACGCACACACACACACTCACACACTCACTTACACACTCACAAACACACACACACACACACACTCATACACACACACACAAACACACATTCTCACACATGTACTCATTCACCCGACACCTGACAGCATAGCCCAGATCAAGTTACTAAAACTACAATGCACCAGAGAGAGAGAGAGAGAGAGAGAGAGAGAGAGAGAGAGAGAGAGAGAGAGAGAGAGAGAGAGAGAGAGAGAGAGAGAGAGAGAGAGAGAGAGAGAGAGAGGGGAGAGAGAGAGAGGGAGAGGAGGAGGAGGTATGTGATAGATAAAAGAGAAAGAATGAGAGAGAGAGGCAGAGAGGAGAATGAGGAGGCAGAGGGGTAGAGCTGGTATGTGACAGAGGAGAGGAGTGGGGAGAGAGGAGGATTGAGAAGAGGAGGAGAAGAGAGGAAAGGAGGAGAGGAGTGGGGAGGAGCTGGAGCTATGGGCACAGCTGAAAATACACACACACACACACACACACACACACACACACACACACACACACACACACACACACACACATGCTCAGGAAAAGGAAAGGGGATGCTAACAGGATGGCTTGCACAGCAGATAGGATGCAGTATTCACCCGTTTTTTTTCCTCTACACACACACACACACACACACACACACACACACACACCCCACACACACACCCACACACACACACACACACACACACACACACACACACACACACACACACACACACACACACGCTGAGGATCAGTGGTCCATCTCCCTACTTTTACTTCCATTGAAACTGTTAATGATAATAGACACGTTGCCTACCTTCTCATGGTGTGTGTGTGTGTGTGTGTGTGTGTGTGTGTCAGAAACAAACCATTTCAAACCAGTCAGACAGCTTTTGATGGAGTCAGCCCTAAAGTATGCCCTGAAGGAAGCTTCCTGGATTACACTAACTAATGAGTCACACACACACACACACACACACACAGGGCGGTGATCAGTCTGTCATCCCAGCATCTCACACCATGATAAGACTCAGCTGCAGCCTGCATTCAGGGTCAAAGGTCAAGGGTCAAAGGTTAACACCTGCTCCACCTTCCTTTTGACCCTGCCTGCTGAACTGCCAGTGTGTGTGTGTTGGTGTAGACATGTGCTCTCAGGTCAATGCTTATCAGAGCAAGGCAGACAGACATTTAGTAAGACAGTGACTCATGTCTGTCTGTCTCTCTCTCTTTCTCTATGGTGAGTGTTTGTAAGTACATGTAAGTGTGAGTATGTCAGTGAGTACTGTACACGATGTGTGTGTGTGTCTGTGTGTGCATGTGTCACATAGACAGACATTTAGTAAGCAGTGACTCGTGGCTGTCTGTCTCTTCTCTCTCTCTCACACATACACACACACACACATCGTGTACAGTACACACACACACACACACACACACACACACACACACACACACACACACACACACACACACACACACACACACACACACACACACACACACACACACACACACACACACACACACACACACACACACACACACACACACACACACACACACACAGTGTACTTGGGGCAGCCGTATCCTACTGGTTAGCGCTTCGGACTTGTATCCGGAGGGTTGCCGGTTCGAGCCCCGACCAGTAGGCACGGCTGAAGTGCCCTTGAGCAAGGCACCTAACCCCTCACTGCTCCCCGAGCGCCGCTGTTGTTGCAGGCAGCTCACTGCGCCGGGATTAGTATGTGCTTCACCTCACTGTGTGTTCACTGTGTGCTGAGTGTGTTTCACTAATTCACCGATTGGGATAAATGCAGAGACCAAATTTCCCTCACGGAATCAAAAGAGTATTTATACTTATACTATACTTATACTTACTGACATACTCACCTGAGTACACACACACAGACACACACACACACACACACACACACACACACACACACACACACATCCTGTACAGCACACACACACACACTTATACTTCTACTTACTGACATACTCACCTGAGTACACACACACACACACATTGTGTACAGCACACACACACAAACACACACACACACAGATACGCAGAGCTAGTAAGTAGTGTCATGAGATTTGTTTCTCTTATGGTTGGAAGCTGTTTCAGTATTTGGTAATAAGGCAGAGCTATCTAAGTTATCTCTAGTGTGTGTGTGTGTTTGTGTGTGTGTGTGAGGCAGAGCTATCTGAGTTATCTCTAGTGTGTGTGTGTGTGTGTGTGTGTGTGAGGCAGAGCTATCTGAGTTATCTCTAGTGTGTGTGTGTGTTTGTGTGTGTGTGTGTGTGAGGCAGAGCTATCTGAGTTATCTCTAGTGTGTGTGTGTGTTTGTGTGTGTGTGTGTGTGAGGCAGAGTTATCTGTGAGATCTCTAGGGTGTATGTGTGTGTGTGTGTGTGTGTGTGTGTGTGAAATCTCTAGCTGGAGCGGATTCAGGCACGAACGCCTCATTTGAGACAAGCAGAGACTATGCAGACCTCAACTCAACACCACACACACACACACAATGCAGTTTGACCTCAACTCAACACCAAACACACACTACCACCTGGTGGATGTCATCCATAAAGACAACACACACACGCACACACACATGCGCACACACACATGTGCGCACACAGACACACACACACACACACACACACACCCTTCTGTATGAGCCCTCTGCTGTCCTCTAATCTACTGGACATGAGTAGGAAACACATCAGCAGCCAACACACACACACACACACACACACACACACACACACACACACACACTCACTTGCACGCAGGCACACACTCATGCACACACACTTCTACACAGACACACTCTCACACATATTCATGCATGTACACACTTCATCAGCCTTGCTTCTCATACTGGATATACTCAGCAAACCATTACAGAGAGATATTTATGATAGAACCCATACATGTGTAGTAGCACACACCCTCAGGCCTTTAGCTGCTGTCCAGGAAGGCTGCTTTCTCTGTCGTGTTCAGCCTTGTAAAGTGGACCTGCTGATGGACGTCACAGCTCTTGCTCCACTGGTTGCAACCACGAGGCCCTCTAGTGGTGAGAAAAAGAATGTCTGTCACACAGCAGCTCGTCATGACTCCACGAGGCCCTCTAGTGGTGAGAAAAAGAATAGCTCTCACACAGCAGCTCGTCATGACTCGGAGTCATAACTGGAGCAAGGCCACATCATCATTTTCCCAGACTCTTATTTATAGACTCTTATGTATACATACTATATCCCAGACTCTTATTTATAGACTATATCCCAGTATATCCCAGTATATCCCAGTAAATATCTCAGTATATCCCAGTATATCCCAGTAAATATCCCAGTAAATATCCCAGTATATCCCAGTAAATCTCCCAGTAAATATCCCAGTATATCCCAGTAAATATCCCAGTATATCCCAGTATATCCGACTTGATTTAATTTCCCTCAGCACTTCCTCAGTCCCCCCCCCCCCATTGTTTTACTGTTGTCTCACTTCAGTTCTCTCTCTCACTTCAGTTCTGTTCTCTTTCTCTCTTCCCCATCTCTCTGTCTTTCCTCATCTCTGCCTCTCTCTCTCTCTCTCTCTCTCTCTCTCTCTCTGCCTCTCTCTCTCTCTCTCTCTCTGCCTCTCTCTCTCTCTTTTGCTTTGTGATGTCTGTTTCTAAAGTGACTGTCTGGGTCTCTCTCTCAGTCTCTGTGTGTGTGTGTGTGTGTGTGTGTGTGTGTGTGTGTGTGTGTGTAGTAGAGGGGGAATCTCTAGGGAATCGTGTGGTCCTGTTACCTGGTTACCTGGTTACTCAGAGCAACAGACACAGCGGCGGGTTGCCAGAGTGTCTCTCAGCAGAGGGGCACCTGTTGGGGCCTTTCATCTTTCATCATCTCTCTCTTCCTCCCCCTCTCCCCCTCCGTCTCCCTCTCTCTCTCCCTCCCTCTCCCTCTCTCTCTCCCTCCCTCTATCCCCCCCCTCTCCCCCCTCCCTCTCCCTCTCTCTCTCCCTCCCTCTATCCCCCCCTCTCCCTCTCCCTCTCTC
>NC_055962.1:37523699-37536199 GCF_018492685.1 Alosa sapidissima | reverse complement strand
TTAGACTCTTTTGTCACCTCTGGTCAAGGTTTTACACTTCTTCATCACATGTCTCGCACACACACGGGCACACATGCACACTCAAACTGGCACACACACACACACACAAACTGGCAAATACACACACACTCACACAGGCACATGCACATCCACACGCACACCCACACACACACACACACACACACACACACACACACACACACACACACACTGGCACAAACACACAGGCACATGCACACACACACAGGCATATACACACACATTTGATTGGGGCACTGGGGGCTGAGGTTCAAGTGCTAGTGTGGACCCTTATGGTGTGTGTGTGCAGACATCTCTGAGGGGTTAAAACATCTGAAGTCTCAAGGCTTAAATATTAAACATGCTGCCTTTTGGATTACGGAAGCCTGGCGGGACTGTAAATGTGTTTGTGTGTTGGAGTGGGTGATTTGTGTGTGTGTGTGTGTGTTGGAGTGGGTGATTTGTGTGTGTGTGTGTGTTGGAGTGGGTGATTTGTGTGTGTGTGTGTTAGAGTGGGTGACTTGTGTGTGTGTGTGTGTGTGTTGGAGGGGGTAATTTGTGTGTGTGTGTGTGTGTGTGTTGGAGGGGGTAATTTGTGTGTGTGTGTTGGAGGGGGTGATTTGTGTGTGTTTGTGTATTGGAGGGGGTGATTTGTGTGTGTTTGTGTTGTAGGGGGTAATTTGTGTGTGTTTGTGTATTGGAGGGGTGATTTGTGTGTGTGTGTGTGTGTTTGTTTATTGGAGGGGGTGATGTGTGTGTGTGTGTGTATTGGAGGGGGTGATGTGTGTGTGTGTGTGTGTGTGTGTGTGTGTGTGTACAGGATGATGGAAGACACATGTCGTACATAATAGATTTTCCTCTTTGAAGGAAGTCAAATGTAGTGTGTGTGGGAGAGCTGAAGGTAGTGATTGTCTGCTCTCTGATGTGGGGTGTGTGTGTGTGTTGGGGAGGGGGTGTATGGGGCGCGGTCATTTCTTCCTCTCTGATGTGGTGTGCAAATTAAGTTTTATTGGGAGGTCCAGTGCTACTGTTTCTGCTGTTAATCATTACCTGACCTGGGCTCAGGCTGTGTGTGTGTGTTTATGTCTGCCTGCCTGCCTCTGTGTGTGTGTGGTGTGTGTATGTGCCCGTCTGCCTGCCTGTGTGTGTGTGTGTGTGTGTTTATGTGTGCCTGCCTGCCTGTGTGTATGTGTGGTGTGTGTATGTGCCCGTCTGCCTGCCTGTGTGTGTGTGTGGTGTGTGTATGTGCCCGTCTGCCTGCCTGTGTGTATGTGTGGTGTGTGTATGTGCCCGTCTGCCTGCCTGTGTGTGTGTGTGTGTGTGTGTGTGTCTTAGGTGTGTGTGTGTGCCCGCCTGCCTGCCTGCCTGCGTGTGTGTGTGTGTATGTGTGTTTATGTGTACCTGTCTGCCTATGTGTGTATGTGGTGTGTGTGTGTTTATGTCTGTCTGCCTGCCTGCCTGCCTGCGTGTGTGTGTGTGTGTTCATGTATGCCAGCCTGCCTATATGTGTGTGTGTGTGTGTTTATGTCTGTTTGCCTACCTGTGTGTGTGGTGTGTCCATGCGTGAGGTGTTAGTATTGGTAACAGAATTCATGTGTGTTTGAGTATGATGGTGTAGTGTGATGGGTTGGCCTTGTGAGTGGGTCTGTCTTTCCCTCTCGTTTGGTTGTAGTCAAATTTATTTGCTTTTCAATTTGAATGTCTTGTTCCCTCATACACACACACACTCTCTCTCTTTTACTGACTCTCTCTCTCTCTCTCACACACACACACACACACACACACACACACACACACACACACACACACACATATTCCGCACTGGGTTGCAAACCCATAAATAGCCAGGGGAGCTGTGAAGTCATGGAGGCCAGTATTCGGGGGACCTGAAGAACACACACACACACACACACACACACACACACACACACACACACACACACACATACACATGTGTGCTCACACAGTCATAGGGGCCTCTGGGAGACACCCTCACACTCCACTGCCAATGCCACTGAATGACGTGTGAGTGAGTGAGTGAGTGAGTGAGTGAGTGAGTGAGTGAGTGAGTGTGTGTGTATGAGGAAGAGAGAGAAGAGAGGGATAGAGAGAAGAGAGGGATGGAGAGAGGGAGAGAGAAGAGAGGGGTAGAGAGGAGCATCAGTGGAGATGTGGAGAGTTCTCCTGTTGCCATGCCACTGGCTGAAGGGAGGAGCTGAGATCAGAGAGTTGTGTGTGTGTGTGTGTGAAGAGGGGGCGTGTTCAGGGGTCATATTTCAGCTCATTTGTAAACCTAATCTAGAGTCACACATTCACTGGAGTGCACGCTCGTACAGAGTCATCTTTTGCAGGAGTGGACCCTCGTGCACGCTCGTACCTTTTGTAGGGGTTGACCCCTCGTGCACACTCGTATAAAATTCATTTCCGGGACTGGACTGTAGGTGAACATGCGCACACACACACACACACACACACACACCACACACACACGCACAGTAACACCATTCAGGACTGTACCTCACGGCAACCCTGTGGAAACGCTTTTCTTGGATTCGTTCGGGAAGTGAAACACCTGTGTGTGTGTGTGTGTGTGTGTGTGTGTGCGTGTGTGTGCGTGTGTGTGTGGCATAAGAGGGCAGCCCCCCCCCCCCCCAGTCACCACACCTTGCAGAAATAACCAAAACACACAGGTGATGTCCTCGTGATTTGAATACACACACACACACACACACACACACAGAGAGAGAGAGAGGTGCACTGAGAGATTTTATACACACTGAATAAAATACACACACAGTGGAAACATGTTTGGGGACAGGAAAGATCGATCTGTTGAACTCCACCTTATCTTTGGACACATGTCTAACACACACACACACACACACACACTAGACGGGGTGGGGCATGGTGTGTGAGGGCAGTGGCCTGTCAGCGAGGCTAGGGCTACTTGTGTGTGTTTTACGTGTCGTTGCTGGACTCTGAAACCTCAGCCGCGTGTGGCTGTGTGCCGTGACTGATTTGAAACCTGACGCTCCTCAGTCACACGGACTCCTCTCTCTCTCACACACACACACACACACACACACACACACACACACACACCCTCACCACAGAAGGAGGGAGCGGCACAGAGAAGAGGAACAACTAGCCGGACGAAGGATCATCCTCCTGGACCTCAAGCGACTCCTCTTTTCTCTTCTCTTGGTCCCTGGTGTGGAGTAGTTCTTCTCTTCTCTTGGTCCCTGATGTGGAGTAGTTCTTCTCTTCTCTTGGTCCCTGATGTGGAGTAGTTCCTCTCTTCTCTTGGTCCCTGTTGTGGAGTAGTTCCTCTCTTCTCTTGGTCCCTGGAGTTCTTTTCTTCTTTTTTGTGAAAGTTTAGTTTCTACCCTGTCTGCTGGGAACCGACCAGGAGAGAACCGGCACTCTGGACTGTCTAATTACTGGCTTTGGATTTAGGACCTGTGGTTAACTGTTTGGAACACACACACACACACACACACACACACACGGGCAGGAGAAGAATTGTGTGTGTTTGCCCTTGTACGTGTATATGTGCTGTATCATCTCAGTAGAAAAGGGTTCAACTGAGGACTCGGACTCTGGTAAGGCTGTGTGTGTGTGTGTGTGTGTGTGTGTGTGTTACAGCAGGGGAAGGAGTGTCTGAGAGGCTGCTGCTTATATTTGTACGGCCACAACTCGTTCAAATGTGTGTGTGTGTGTGTGTGTGTGTGTGTTTGTATGGAAACCCGCTGCGTGTCTGTAAAGTGAACATTTGAACCTGATTGTTCTGGAACCTGGAGTCTTGACGAACATGGATCTGGAGGCTTCTCTGAAGCACTGGACTTCTAGTTGGGAATCTCCGTAAAACTCCAGCTTGTGTCCGCTGTCCACTGAAAATAGCCCAGATACCCCTCGGAGGTATTTAAAGCCTTGACCAGTCGGCGGCCGGCTGAAGCGGGATTCCGGAGGGAGGATGAGGAGCGAGCGGCGTTCTGGATCTTTCCGAAAGGAGCGGGCGGCACCGCTCTCCCGAGCCATCAGCTCGCTCGGCCGGAAGAGTCGGAGGCTGTTCCGTAGCCATAGCGACCTGCGCGCCCCGCCCCCTCACTCGGGACACGCAGGGGAGACGCAGGAGGAGGAGGATGATGATTGGCTCTACCAGCCACAGCATCACATAGGTGAGACAGGTGATTGGCCAGGAGAGAGAGAGGTGAAGGCTGATTGGTTGAGAAGGAAGTGGATAGTGATTTTGATTGGGTGTTGGGAGCATGACCACACAGGTGGATATCAGTAAGGAGTGTAAGTGTGCCGGACGGGTTAATGGTGTGTAAAATCTCTCTAGCAACACACACACATATACACACACACACACACACACACACACACACACACACACACACACACAATGATGATGTGACATGTTGTTGCCCCCAATTCTCCCTCTATGTCATGCACCAGGCAGTGTGTCTATATGGACCATACTGTCACTGCATACTGTATTAGGGGTGTGTGTGTGTGAGTGTGATTGTGATTACGAGTGCGAGTGTTTGTGTGTGTGTGTGGAAGAGCGTGCGTCTGTGTGTCGGTGCGTGTGTGTGTGTCTGTGTGTGTGTGTGTGAGAGTGTGTGCACGTGTGTGTGTGTGTGCGTGTGTGTGTGTCCATGAGTGTGTGTGTGTAAGAGCGTGCGTGTGTGTAAGAGCGTGCGTGTGTGCACGTGTGTGTGTGTGTCTGTGTGTGTGCGTGTGTGTGTGTGAGAGCGTGCACGTGTGCATGTCTGTGTGTGCGTGTGTGTGTGTGTGTGTGTCGGTGTGTGTGTCTGTGTGTGCGTGTACGTGCGTGCGTGTGTCGGTGTGTGTCTGTCTGTGTGTGCGTGTGTGTGTGTGTGTGTGTGTATGTGAGAGTGTGCGTGTGTGCACGTGTGTGTGTCTGTGTGTGCGCGTGCGTGCGTGCGTGTGTCAGTGTGTGTCTATCTGTGTGTGCTTGCGTATGTGTGTGTGTGTGGGAAGTGTGGGCCAAGTTGTTTACATGAGCAGAACTGGGTCAGTGTCTTTTATGGCCCATTGTTCTTTGTGTGCCGATGACTTCCTCTCTGACCCAAGGCTCTGGGACAAAAGCAAACGGCCTGTGTGTGTGTGTGTGTGAGAGAGAGAGAGCGAGCGAGTGTGTGTGTGCGTGTGTGTGTGAACTGCTCCCTCCATTAAAGAAGCAGTGTGAATAGACGGAAGCAGGTGATGTCAGTAACTGGTGGTGACACCAGCCAGAGAGAGAGAGAGATAGAGGGAGAGAGAGAGAGAGAGGGGAGAGAGAGAGAGAGAGAGAGGGAGAAGGCAGAGGGAGTGTGAGAGAGTGTATTTGTGTGTTTATGTGTGTTTAAGAGAGAGTGTATTTGTGTGTTTATGTGTGTTTAAGAGAGAGTGTATTTGTGTGTTTATGTGTGTTTAAGAGAGAGTGTATTTGTGTGTATATGTGTGTTTAAGAGAGAGTGTATTTGTGTGTATATGTGTGTTTAAGAGAGAGTGTATTTGTGTGTATATGCATGTGTTTGTGAGAGAGTGTATTTGCGTGTATACATGTGTTTAAGATATTTTTGTGTATATGTGTGTTTTGTGTGGAATAGAAAGACAGCCACAGAGTGAGTGTGTGTTTAAGTTTTTGAAAGAATACCCAATCAGCAGGGGCCGTGATGCCCCATACTGCCTTAGCCCCTCCTTGTGTGTGTGTGTGTGTGTGAGAGAGAGTGTTTGAGTGTGACTGTATGTACACACCGCCGCCGACTTGAGCTTCCAAATAGTCAGGAAGTCATTCATTTTCAATGGAAGCCAGCTTCTCTCAGCTGCCAGAAGCGGCAAATCCATCAGCGTCGTGTTTTGGGCGTCTTCAGCAACTTGAGGGTCAAGCAGAAAGTTGAAAGTCAGTCAACTTTATGGTAATGAGCTATGACGCGGTTCAGCGACCAACGACCAGCAACCAATCGAATAGAATAAAGTATTAAGATAGACCATGATGGAACGTAACATGTGGTCACGTCAGAGCGGCCAAAGCGTCCAAAGCTTCCCTGGACTTTTTTGACAAGCGTCCTTGACAGGGCGACCAGAGCTTCTTTGGAAGCTCAAGTCGGCGGCGGTGTGTATGTACAGTGAGTGTGTGTGAGTGTGTGAGTGTTTGAGTGTGTGTGTGAGTGAGTGTTTGAGTGTGTGTGTGTGTGTGTGTGTGTGTGTGTGTGTGTGTGTGTGTGTGTGTTGGCTGTGCCAATGTGTGTGTGAGTGTTTGAGTGTGTGTGTGTGTGAGAGAGAGAGAGAGAGAGTGTGTGTGTGTGAGAGAGAGAGAGAGAGTGTGTGTGTGTGTGTAAGAGTGTTTGAGTGTGTGTGTGTGTGTGTGAGAGAGTGTGTGTGTCTGTGAGAGAGAATGTTTGAGTGTGTGTGTGTGTGTGTGTTGGCTGTGCCAGTGTGTGTGTGAGAGAGAATGTTTGAGTGTGTGTGTGTGTGTGTGTGTGTTGGCTGTGCCAGTGTGTGTGTGAGAGAGAATGTTTGAGTGTGTGTGTGTGTGTGTTGGCTGTGCCAGTGTGTGTGTGAGAGAGAGTGTTTGAGTGTGTGTGTGTGTGTGTGTGTGTGTGTGTGTTGGCTGTGCCAGTGTGTGTGTGAGAGAGAGTATTTGAGTGTGTGTGTGTTGGCTGTGCCAGTGTGTGTGTGAGAGAGAGTATTTGAGTGTGTGTGTGTGTGTGTGTGTTGGCTGTGCCAGTGTGTGTGTGTGTGTGTGTGTTGGCTGTGCCAGTGTGTGTGTGTGTGTGTGTGTGTGTGTGTGTTGGCTGTGCCAGTGTGTGGCGGGGCCAGGGTTGTCACCAGCTCTGTGCTGTGCTGAAGCCCCTCCCAGATATCCCGCCAGCTGGTCGCCCCACTGGACACTGTTTACACTCACAGAGCACACACACGCTCTCCACCGAGGTAAGCACACGGCTCTGTGTGTGTGTGTGTCTGTGTGTGTGTGTGTGTGTGTGTGTATGTGTGTGTGTGTGTGAGAACTCTTACACAACTTCAGACGCTTTAAACTGAGCCATCCTTGTGTATCTACTGTGATCAGGGCTACTGAGTCATTCTGGAATCAATAGTGTTGTCTTGTACTGTGTGTGTGTGTGTGTGTGTGTGTGTGTGTGTGTGTGTGTGTGTGTAACTTAACACGCACTATAGGTCATCATGGCAATGGAAAAACAGTATCACTGTCACACTGGGTTTCCACATTACTGTGTGTGCGTGTGCGCTCGATGTGTGTGCATCAGACCAGGGACATGCAGACGGTGGTATTGTTTGCTTTAGGAAGTAATGCATAATCCATTTGACCACTCCAACTATCTGGGCCAGTGTGGACACCCCACTGACAGCTTTCTCTGCTAGGCTTTCGGCAGGACATTGTGTTGGATGTGTGTGTGTGTGTGGGATTGTATTTGTGTGTGTGTGTGTGTGTGTGTGTGTGTGTGTGTGTGTGTGTGTGTGTGTGTGTGGGATTGTATTTGTGTGTGTGTGTGATAGATGTGTTTGTGGCTGTGTGTTGGGTTGCATTTGTGTGTGTGGAAGGGGGGTTGTTTGCATATGTGTGTGTGTGTGTGTGTGTGTGGGAAGAGGGTTTGTTTGCATGTGTGTGTTTATAGTCATCAGCCGGAGCTGTAAGTGCTGTAAGGTGTGTGTGTGTGTGTGTGTGTGTGTGTAGCTGTAACTCTATGAGAGTTGCAAGGTGGAGTGTGTGTATCTGTGTGTGTGTGTGTGTGTGTATGTTGTGTTCGTGTTCATCAGGTAACTCTATGAGAGCTGCAAGGTGGAGTGTGTGTATCTGTGTGTGTGTGTGTATGTTGTGTTCGTTTTCATCAGGCAACTCTATGAGAGCTGTAAGGTGATGTGTGTGTGTGTGTGTGTGTGTGTGTGTGTGGGTGTGTGTGTGTGAGCTGTAAGGTGATTCAGTCCCCTGGGGAGCTGTATGCTGTTACCAGGGTGATACAGTTTAGTGTTACGTAGTGATGCCAATTTACTTCACAGTCTACACGCTAGCTGCCAATCAGGCGACTAGCACACACTTCAAACACACAACAAACACACACTTCAAACACACAATAAACACACACTTCAAACACACAACAAACACATACATCAAACACACACTTCAAACACACACTTCAAACACATACATCAAACACACAACAAACACACACTTCAAGCACACAACAAGCACACAACAAACGCATACATCAAACACACAATAAACACACACAACAAACACACACAACAAACACACACACACATCAAACACACACACATCAAACACACAGCTGAACAGTGTGGAGCATGTGTCCAGGACATCAGTCGTACTGGCAGCTCGTTGTGTGTTCAGACATTAATCCAGCGGATGAGAAGTGTCCTCATCTCCCATCTCTCTCTCTCTCTTTCTCAAACTCTCTTCCTCCCTCTCTCAGTCATGTTCTTTCTACCTCTCCCTCTCTCCAACCCCTCCACACACACACACACACTCTGATCTGATCCTCTGGCTAGACAGCGTGTGTGTTCCAGGCAGGTGACGGTTGCCCACTGCCCGCATTATCTGCCCTCATCCGCTGACGGGCACCACTGCCAGCTGGACCAGACTGGACCAATCAGTGCTGCGGTTCTGCCGAGATGAACTATGCTGCACTGTGTCCGACTGTACGCTGTATAGATAAGGTGTCCGACTGTACGCTGTATAGATAAGGTCTCCGACTGTACGCTGTATAGATAAGGTCTCTAAACTGCGCTGTGTACGACTGTACGCTGTATAGATAAGGTGTCCGACTGTACACTGTATAGATAAGGTCTCCGACTGTACACTGTATAGATAAGGTCTCCGACTGTACGCTGTATAGATAAGGTCTCCGACTGTACACTGTATAGATAAGGTCTCTAAACTGTGCTGTGTCCGACTGTACACTGTATACCTGTAGATAAGATCTCTAAAAAAAAGTTGAGCCGTAATGTTTCCCAGAAGGCCCAGGGCTCCCTGAGTCAGTTGATTTGGGTTGGAGATGGTTGGGGTTGCAGATGGTTGGTTGGGGTTGGAGACTGAGGTGGGGTCTGCGGGGTCCGTCTGTATGAAGCTGATGAACAAACAGATGTCGGGTGGGGGGGGGGGGGGGGGGTCATGGGGGGGCGGAAGTAGTATGTGTCAGCTGTTCACATGGGACTGAGTCATTGCCAAGAGAGGAATTATTTAAAAAATCCATAAATATCCATTAAATTCTGAACTCTCCACTTATGTCTGTTCCTGGCGTCTAATGCTGTGCAGAGGCGGTCAAGGCAGCGTCCCGAAACAGCCTGTGAGCCGCAGCCGAGGTAAATATATCCCATAATAACAGGGTGGGGCTCACCAGTCATTCTGCTGTGGTGGTCGCCAGGCGACAGCATGTTTCCCTGGGTTGCCATGGGGGCGCGCCGCTGTCTGGTGGAGTGAGTGGTTAGGCAGTGCTGTCTGTCTCTCTGTGATCGACTGCAGAGCCTGGTTAGACCATCACTGTCTCTCTGTGATCTACTGCAGAGCCTGTCTGGCTGGGTAAGTGCTGCTTCCCTGATTGATTGATTAACCATCCTTACTGTCAGTCAAGAATTGAACATCTGATTGATTAACCATTTGGACCGACATTCTTAATAACAAAACTTAAGTGGTCTGATTGTACCAGACATCAGCAAAGGCAGTCACACACACACACACACACACACACACACACACACACACACACACACACCTATTGTTATTCTTGTTTATGACCCCAGGATGTAAGGCCCCAGCTGTGTGTGGGAGTGCAGACATGTTGTCACCGCTGTGTGTGTGTGTGTGTGTGTGTCCGTGTGTGTGTGTGTGTGTGTGTGCGCGTGCACGTGTGCATACAGTAGTGTGTGTGTGTGTGTGTGTGCGTGCGTGTGTAGTGTGTGTGTGTGTGTGTGCGCGTGCACGTGTGCATACAGTAGTGTGTGTGTGTGTGTGTGTGTGCGTGCGTGTGTAGTGTGTGTGTGTGTGCGTGCGTGTGTAGTGTGTGTGTGTGTGCGTGCGCGTGCACGTGTGTGCGCGTGTGTGTGTAGTGTGTGTGTGTGTGTGTGTGCGCGTGCACGTGTGTGCGCGTGTGTGTGTAGTGTGTGTGTGTGTGTGTGTGCGCGTGCACGTGTGCATAGTGTGTGCGCGTGCACGTGTGCATAGTGTGTGTGTGTGTGCATAGTGTGTGTGTAGTGTGTGTGTAGTGTGTGTGTAGTGTGCATAGTGTGTGTGTGTGTGCATAGTGTGTGTGTAGTGTGTGTGTAGTGTGCATAGTGTGTGTAGTGTGTGTGCGTGTGCATAGTGTGTGTGTAGTGTGCATAGTGTGTGTGTGTGCGCGTGCATAGTGTGCGCGTGCATAGTGTGCGCGCGTGCACGTGTGCATAGTGTGCGTGCAGTGTGTGTGCGTGTGCATAGTGTGTGTGTGTAGTGTGTGTGTCTGCAGTCTGAGCCCTGGCCCAAGCTGTTCCAGATCTGTCATCAGAATCAGATTGCCCTGCACCTCAGTGTGTGTGCGTGTGTGTGTGTGTGGTTTTCTTCCGTGTTTTTAATTTGACACACATGTCAGATCAGAGGAATCACCTCAAATCTGTTCCAGCAGTGGCTTTGACGTGGCCGTGCATACAGAGAGGGGGTCTGGAGGCCTCTGTGTGTGTGTGTGTGTGTGTGTGTGTGAGTGTGTGAGTGTGTGTGTGTGTGTGTGTGAGAGTGTGTGCCAGTGTGTGTGAGTGTGTGCCAGTGTGTGTGTGTGTGTGTGTGTGAGAGTGTGTGTGCCAGTGTGTGTGTGTGTAGTGTGTGTGCCTGTGTGTGTGTGTGTGTGGATGTAGAGGCTGGTCTGGATTTGCAGGATGTTCCCTGTTCCCTGGATTGTGGCAGATCCAGAGGCTGCCAGCTCACTCCGTCACTTTACTGACTTGTGTGTGTGTGTGTGTGTGTGTGTGTGTGTGTGTGTGTGTGCCAGTGTGTCAGAGGCTGCCAGCTCACTCCGCCTGCGTCTGCTCCTCACAGCAATGCTGGCAGCACGGCAGTTACGTAATTCCAGATTTGTCAGGATTACATTTTGCGGAGCTGAAATTTGCATTATTTGGTGTGACTAGTTTGGAAGCCCTGGATTGAGCTGGCCGTACACCACAGACGTGTGTAATCTGGCCTGGATTGAGCTGGCCGTACACCACAGACGTGTGTAATCTGGCCTGGATTGCCCGACTGCTCCCTCTGTGATGCATTACAACAACCTGTCTCTCTCTCTCTCTCTCTCTCTCTCTCTCCCTCTCCCTCTCTCTGCCTCTGCCCCCCCCCCCCTCTCTCTCTCTCTCTCTCTCTCTCTCTCTCCTTCTCTCTCTCTCTCTCTCTCTCTCTCACTCTTTCTCTTACTCTCCCTATCTTTCTCTCTTATTGTCTACTCTTTTGAGAACAACTTTTTCATCATAGTCTCCAAATTAGTTCCCAACACCTAAGTGCTGCCATGTTAGAGTGGTTTTATCTCCTGAAAGACTAAATATATCTTGGGAAAGTTCTTCCATTGAATTCGACCACAGAGAGACAAAGGGCCTATTTGCTCTGCCAGGAGGTTGCCTTACTGTAGGTCAGTGTTTCTTAAACTTTTTCAGACCAAGGACCACTTCATGGACCACCTAGCTAATAGACATAATAGGTCTACTCACTGAACCACCTTGCTAATTGTCTTTGCACCTTGCTTATTGTTTTAGAGGATTCATATGATTTAAATTGGCATAGCTTACATAGGCAGTGTTGCAGAACTGTTTGGAAGTTGGTTCAATATTAAAATCAACTCCTCTATATTGTTTTTTACCACGTCTGCTCGCGGACCACTTGGGATAGCCCGGACCACACTTTGAGAAACACTGCTGTAGGTGGAATTGCATGGTAGCCCATGAGGAATTTAAGTTTTAACCACCAGGCGGCGCTCTGTATCTAAAGCTCTGACGGCTCTGCGACGTCTCCACTGACATCCACAGCGGAGCAGTAACGTTAACGTTAGAGGTTTGACAGTTTATCAACAGAGCATCATGTGTTTCCAAAGTTGCTTTAAAAAGAAACGGAAATCAAGGGGTCACCGACGTTTACCCTACAGAGCTGTGGAAATACGCGGTAAATTTGGTATAAATGTGTAAACTACAAAACATTTTTCATTGATGTAAAAATCGCCTGAAGTTGATAGCTAACCTAGCTTCTAGCTAACTGATAGCTATTCAGCAAGCTCTGAACGTGACATTTTCCATTTATAGGTTAGCTTATATTATCAACAAGATACCAAAGTCATTTGGTGCAGAAAAGCGAAAAGCTGCGCCGGAGGAGTGAAATGTGTGTAAACAGACCTGTGATAGCTCTTAATCTGTGAGGTGTAAAGTTAACTTTAGCTAATTTTGCTGTTTGGCTAACGTTTCTGAGGCAGTCCATTCTTGCTTGCTTAGCTCGT
>NC_055962.1:37483699-37518699 GCF_018492685.1 Alosa sapidissima | reverse complement strand
CTCACACCACCACCACCACCACCGCAGACTAGTTTGGACAGGGTGGGCCGGCGTGGTGTGGCGGTCAGGCGTAGAGGGGGTGATTTGGGGCAGATGTGTCGATGAAAAGCCCCCTCTGGCCCGCTGGGTCAGCTGATCTGATGTGATGCCTCGGATTTGGGTTAATGTACAGCAGCAGGGCGCCATGGCAACACGGGGGAGCCCAGCACAGCTGGAACTCCCATATCAAGCCTGTTTACACTTTTACATATAGCAGAACTCTCATATCAAGCCTGTTTACACTTTTACATATAGCAGAACTCTCATATAGCAGAACTCTCATATCAAGCCTGTTTACACTCATACATATAGCAGAGCTCTCAAATCAAGCCTGTTTACACTTTTACATATAGCAGAACTCTCATATCAAGCCTGTTTACACTCATACAGATAGCAGAACTCTCAAATCAAGCCTGTTTACACATACAGATACAGATCGCGATAATGCATGATAATTACCAGTGAAATTCTGAGCCAGAGTTATCTTTACTGCAAACTGCTTTTCACTCTTCTTAGAGAACGTTTACAATGTCAAAACAGCATGTTACATCGAGATGATGATGCTCTTTGTAATCTCCACTGCAGCAGATCTATCTTGAACGTTATGCTACTCCATTTAAATGTGAACGCGTTTGAGCGCGCACGTGAGGGAAGGAAAGAGAGCAGCAGGTTCCAGCTGGCTTGTCATTGTTAATAATTGATGTCTCTTTTTTTTTATAAAGAAACTTAGCAAAGATCATTATGAGAACTAAAGGTGTGGGCACACTGCTTAAAGTGACAGTGCACCCTTTATAAATAAGTTAAACAGCATCAAATGTAAAAATGATTTTACTTTGTCATTATTAGCATTTAAATAATGAAACATTAAATATTTGGCCCGCCGGCCAATTTTCAAAACCCAATGTGGCCCTTGAGCCAAGAGTTTGCCCACCCCTGCTCTAGAGTGTGTGGGGCAACAGAGCCTTGGGGTAATCTGTTCTACCACCTCTCTCTACCAAGTCTCTGCAGCTAGTGTAGGCCTACTTGAATTTTATTTATCTGCAACATTATGTTGTATAATTACAGTCTTGCACAATACATGTGTCTTTCTTTCTTTTTAAAAAAAAAACACGTTTTCCTCTTTCCTTAGGGTCTGTGTTCTCCTCTTTCCTTAGGGTCTATGTAACACGTTCTGTAAATTCGCAAGAAGCTGCAATATATACAATATGGCAATATGGCCAATCCCTAGCAGCCAGTCAGTTTGTGTGTGTGTGGCATTTGGACGCTTGCTCAGCATTGATGTTTTTATTATTATTATTATGCTGATTACTTTGAATTGTGCGTGCGTGTGAGAGAGAGTGTGTGGGTTGTGAAGGTTGTTGACTAGCGGGCTCCTCTGAAATGTGCTATCCTTGTGAGAATTGCAGTGGGTGCTATTTGTAGGAGCTGTCTATTTGGTGGGATGAACATATTTCTGTTCGTGGGTTGGTTTGTGTCACATTTGTGTGTACATATTTATGTGTGTGTGTGTGTGTGTGTGTATTTATGTGTACATGTGTCTGTATACTCGTGTGTGTGTGTGTGTGTTCATGTTAGCATGTTCTGTGGTGGGTGTGTGAGTGAGAATTCCAGGAATACACATGTGAGTTCCTATCGCTCCAAGGATGGCAGACGCTCCTTCAGAAAGCCTCTATAGGAGGAGGAGGCTTTCTATAGCACACTCACACACACACACTGCCTATATTTACCCCAACCACAGGACCTGAGGGTCTGTTACAGGGTCAAGCCCCCGGAGTCACATGTGTGGACTGGCCTGGGGTGTGTGACTGCTGTGCTGTGGCTCTGTTGTGTGTCTGTGTGTGTGTGTGTGTGTGTGTACTCTAGTGAGCGACTGGTATGCTGTGGCTCTGTTGTGTGTGTGTGTGTGTGTGTGTGTGTGTGTGTGTGTGTACTCTAGTGTGTGACTGGTGTGCTGTGGCTCTGTTGTGTGTGTGTGTGTGTGTGTGTGTGTGTGTGTGTGTGTGTGTGTGTGTGTGTGTGTGTGTGTGTGTGTGTGTGTGTGCGTGCGTGCGTGCGACTGGTGTGACAGTCACACCTACTCTAGTGTGTGACTGGTGTGCTGTGGCTCTGTTGTGTGTGTGTGTGTGTGTACTCTAGTGTGTGACTGCTGTGTGACTCTGTCTCACCCCTCTGGTGGCTCACCCCAGTCCTGCTGACCCACGGGCGGTAAGGTTCTAGAGAATGTTCTACAGACAATGGACTGGAACTCTGCAGCATTCTGTTGTAGTAGCGCAGGTGTGTAGATCAGTGGGCTGAGTGAGTTGAGCCTGTCAATCACTATGGCGCCTAGGGCTGAGACAGGGTGTGTTTGGGGTTGTGTGTGTGTGTGTGTGTTTGTGTGTGTGTGTTTGCAGCTCCGTGCTGCAGTCTGAGGGGAAAGCTTGTCACTCCTAGTAGAGGTCAGCTGTGTGATGTTTTACTGGTCGTGTGTGATTGTGGACGTGCCGACGTGGCAACACCTGTGCGGAGGCTGAGGGCTGCTCAGTGCCGAGGGCATTTGCTCTGGTCCTGCCTGGTCCAGTCTCCTCAGTGCCGAGGGCATTTGCTCTGGTCCTGCCTGGTCCAGCCTCCTCAGTGCCGAGGGCATTTGCTCTGGTCCTGCCTGGTCCAGCCTCCTCACTGCCGAGGGCATTTGCTCTGGTCCTGCCTGGTCCAGCCTCCTCAGTGCCGAGGGCATTTGCTCTGGTCCTGCCTGGTCCAGCCTCCTCACTGCCGAGGGCATTTGCTCTGGTCCTGCCTGGTCCAGCCTCCTCAGTGCCGAGGGCATTTGCTCTGGTGCCCCAGAGGCTGCTGCAGCTGCTGTGTGTGTAGACATTGCCCTCACTGACCCAGTGGCTGTGTGAGTGGCCAAGTCAAGTTGCTGTTCACACTAGCTTAGGGGGTAAGGCCCTCGGCGCACACACACACACACACAGTTTTCTCTTTGTCCATCATACACACACACACACCTCTCTCCTCTCCTCTCTGGTGTTTGTAGCCATTATAAGATGTTGGTAGATTGATAAAAAGGCAGATTAGGCACAATTAGGCAAGAAGACTGAAAAAGACACTTGTGTAGACAGACAGACAGACAGCAGAAAGACCGATAGACAGCATCTTATGATTTAAGCCCCACCTCCATACTGCATTCCCCTACTCTGTGTGTGTGTGTGTGTGTGTGTGTGTGTGTGTGTGTGTGTGTGTGTGTGTGTGTGTGTGTGTGTGTAAATCCAGAACCCTGCTGTGTCTGTTTTTATCTCCCATTAAGCAATGTTGTGATGATCCTCACTTTTGGTGTCCTACTTTCACTGTTTGATTGTTTGTTTGTTTGTTTGTTTGTGTGTGTGTGTGTGTGTGTGTGTGTGTGTGTGTGTGTGAGAGAGAGAGGTCATTTTTTGGTCAGTGCAAGGCCTCTTGGGAGCGACTCATCTCTTCCCCTACTGTTCTGAACTCTGACTAAAAGATACACAGACACACACACACACACACAGACATGTGCACATGGTGAAGCACACCCGGTGCACATAAACAGCAGAATGTGTTAGAGGGCAGAAAGGCATCAGCACAGTTCAGTCCATAGTTAACTGGTGCAGTAATGCAGTGCTCATAGCCTGCCAACATTGGGTGTAATACCAGTTCAGTTCTATATATCTCTAGCACAATGTGTGTTTTATATATATATATATCTCCCTGTATCTCTAGCACAATGTGTGTTC
Organism: Alosa sapidissima; assembly: GCF_018492685.1. Lineage (NCBI taxonomy): Eukaryota > Metazoa > Chordata > Actinopteri > Clupeiformes > Clupeidae > Alosa > Alosa sapidissima. The sequence continues at coordinate 37,514,926 of NC_055962.1, read as the reverse complement.
TATATATATATATATATATATATATATATCCCTGTATCTCTAGCACAATGTGTGTTCTATATATATATATATATATATATATATATATATATCCCTATATCTCTAGCACAATGTGTGTTCTGTGGTCTTGTGCTGTTCATCCATCCCTGGTGCGTCCTCTCAGAGGTGATGTCCAGCAGAGGGCGCCGGTCAGACATGGTTTTCCCATTTCTCTCTGTCTCTTGGTCACACCTCACACCGTACACACATATATACACACACACATCAACAGTAATTCTGTAGTTTAATGAGATTGGCGTGTGCGTGTGCGCGTGTGCGTGTGTGTGTGTGTGTGTGTGTGTGGTTGTCCTCAGGACCCTGCTGAGCACACAGCCTGGTGACCTCAGTAGCCGTCATGTCAGAGGACCCCGGGGTGCAGGGTGGCTAAACACACACACACACCCAGACACACTCACACACATACACACACATGCACACACATACGTACACACACGCACGCACAACACATATACACATTCAGACACACACACACTCACACATACACACACCCAGACAAACACACAAACACACACACACACACACACACACACACACACTTCTACTACACACACACACATCCACACACACACACATCCCCATAAAACATGGTGAGCTAGTGTGTGTGGTATTTCACAGTGGAAGTCAGTGGCTATTGGTTAATATGGCAGGCAGGTTTGTGGACGCCCCAGGGGTCCTGCAGCGGAACCCCGTCACCCCAGATTTACCCCTGAGAAGCCAGGTCAACCTGAGGGGCACCCCTACATCCCCGATGTGTGTGTGTGTGTGTGTACCGCTGCTTATATCCTGTTTGTATTTACTGTGGGTCTAGTAGGCCTGTAAGATGCACTGAAATGTATGGGCTGGCACTTAATAGTACTTGTGTGTGTGTGTGTTTGTGTGTGTGTGTATGTTTGTGTGTTATTAGGAAGATGTTTGTGTACCCTGACCTACATCCAGTAAATTAGAGTGTGTGTGTGTGTGTGTAGGTGTGCGTGTGTGTGTGTGTGTGTGTGTGTAGTGTGCGTGTTAATGCGAAGGTGTTTGTCTACCTTGACCTGCATCCAGTGAATTAGTGCTTGTTTGTGTCTGTGTGTGTGTGTGTGTGTGTGTGTGTGTGTGTAGTGTGTAATCTAGTGTCCAGTGAGGTGGTTTTCTGGCAGTGTGGTCAGACATGATTACCTGCAGAGGGCTGAGTGCGGAGTGTGTATGTGTGTGTGTGTGTGCAGAGGGCTGAGTGCTGAGGCCATCTGTGTCCTGCTCGCTGTCTGGACACAGGCAGCCACAAGAGCGACAGAGCACAGGAGGAAGAGAAGGAGTGGAGGACGAGAAGAGAGGGAGGAAGAGGGGAGTGGAGGACGAGAAGAGAGGGAGGAAGAGGGGAGTGGGGGGTTAAGGAGAGGGGGCTAATCTGGGTTTAAGGATTAGCCTTGCAGTAGCAGCAGCACAGCCCACATACAGAGCCATGCACACACACACACACACACACACACACACACACACACACACACACACACACACACACACACACACACACACACACACACACACACAGACCAGGCAGGGCCAAAGAGGATGATGGTCACTCCTCATCAGTGTCCACCACTCACATACACCCACTCACACACTGAGGAGAGGAGAGGGAATAAGATAGAGAGAGAGAGAGAGTCCAGAGGAGCAGAGGGACCTGAATTGTGTTAACTAAACCAGTTGACTCTTCACCCAGTCACCAGCGACCACCACCACCACCCCACTGGGCCCCGTCCTCTGCGCTGGACAGAGCGCATGGGTGGGTGAACCCCATGACCCCGAGGAAGAGCGCTCAGGAGCCCGGACGGCACTGCTAACGTTTATAAAAATGACTCTAACGCTGTATCTAACGGTCATCGTGTATACCTAGAGAATACCGGCACGGCTAACGTTTATAACGTTAATCTAACGCTTGGTCTGCGTTCATCCCAAGGACTTCACAGCTGGACAAGCACTGGTGATCTCTGTGTCACTGGGCCACTGGGGCAGTGTGTTTCACCGCTGTGTGTTAGTGTCTGTGTGTGTGTGTGTGAGCGTGTGAGTGTCTGTGTGTGTGTGTGTGTGTGAGTGTCTGTGTGTGTGTGTGAGTGAGTGTCTGTGTGTGTGTGTGTGTGTGTGTGAGCGTGTGAGTGTCTGTGTGTGTGTGTGTGAGCGTGTGAGTGTCTGTGTGTGTGTGTGTGTGTGTGTGTGTGAGTGTCTGTGTGTGTGTGTGTGTGTGTGTGAGTGAGTGTCTGTGTGTGTGTGTGTGTGTGAGTGTCTGTGTGTGTGTGAGTGAGTGTCTGTGTGTGTGTGTGTGTGTGTGTTTGTGAGTGAGTGTCTGTGTGTGTGTGTGTGTGTCTTCATGCTTGGCATTCTGTTGGCCATGAGGAGTGGTGCCCAGCCGTCTGGGTCTGTGTGTGTGAGCGTGTGAGCCCCAGAAGCAGCAGAAGTGCCCGCTGAGCAGGAAGTAGCGTCTCATCTAGGAGACAGGGGGCTTCTGGGTAATCTGACACCAGGCGTATTGGAGCTTTTGTCTGGCAAATCAATGCATGTCAATTGAGGGCCCCTGGAGAGCGAGAGAATAGCAGAGAGAAAGAGAGAGAGGAGGAGGAGGAGGAGGAGAGGGGATTGTCTTCTGCAGAGGAGGCTGCAAGAGGGGGGTCCCCTGTGGGTTCTTACCCCCCCCCCCCAAAGCTGCACCCCGGTCGGCCCAGGTCCCTCCCCCTCAGCTGCTGATTCAGAGGAGAAGAAAGAAAGAGAGGGAGGGTCTTAAGTAGCCCCCCCACCCCCCCGCCCCTGTCTCCAGGGGATTCCGGCAGGATGATCACTTACATGCAGTGCCTCTCCACCAAGCCGCCGGTCAGCTGCTGGTTGGCTTCCTGCTATGAGGACCAGCGCGGACGCAAGCTGCCCAGCCGCCGCAGCCAGAAGATGGGCAACACGCAAATCCAGCCCCAGGCTTCGGGCCCCGCGCAGGCCGCTGGGGGCCCCCACCACAGGGCCGACGGCACGGCCAGCCTGCGCAGGCGCCTGCTGACCTCCAAGGTGCACCAGAACCACGACTCGCTCTGGACACCCAAGCCGGGCCTGCTGGGCCCCCAGACCAGGAAGACCGGGGCCGCGAGGACACACACACGTGGACACACACTTCGCAGGACGCAGTCGTTGTACGAGCGCAAAGGTACAGACCTCAGGTTCCAGCGCGCGGTCGGGGTCAGGACACATGCGCACTGGACACACACTTGTGTTTATTGTTTGTGTGTTTATCAGGAGACAGGAGGTGCACGTCTAAACTCTCAGCGCCTCTCTACTGGGTGACTGTGATAGCAGATAGCAGGCCAAACGCTGTCATTGACATCAGCCTTCTTGGCGTGCCGAAGTTGTTTTTTGTGAGAGGAATAATAGAAAAGTGTGTTATAGTTGTGTGTTGGGATAATTGTTAGCGTATTATTATTGTTGTGTTGGGCTAATATTAGCATATTATTGTTGTGTGTTGGGCTAATATTAGCATATTATTGTTGTTTGTTGGGCTAATATGAGCGTATTGTAGTTGTGTGTTGGGCTAATTGTGAGTGCAGTGTTTCCCACAGAATTGAATTCTATTTGTGGTGGTAGGTTTGCAGAATTAACTTGAATGCAACAGTTTTTAACAAATTAGTGCAGCGCGGTTATGATTCTAACCAGCTTTAAACACAATTTAGTACAACCAGGAAAATCATTGTGTGGTGGTCAATGTTGATATTGTGGTGGGCTGCCACAAATAAGCCAATGTATGGGAAACACTGCAGTGTATTATGGTTGTGTGTTGGGCTAATTGTTAGTGTATTAGATAGATAGATATACTTTATTGATCCCTAGGGGAAATTCAAGAATTGTATTATGGTTGTGTGAGTGCAGTTTTCTGGTTTAATCAGACAGCAACACACACAGATATCTCAGTTAATCAGCTGATCACACTCCTCAGTTAGGAGTTAATGTCGGCGCATTAGCCTTAATGTTGGATTGCACACTAGCCTTAGTTCATGTTGCATTGCACACTAGCCTTAGTTGATGTTGGATTGCACACTAGCCTTAATGTTGGATTGCACACTAGCCTTAATGTTGCATTGCACACTAGCCTTAGTTCATGTTGCATTGCACACTAGCCTTAGTTGATGTTGGATTGCACATTAGCCTTAATGTTGGATTGCACACTAGCCTTAGTTGATGTTGCATTGGACACTAGCCTTAGTTCATGTTGGATTGCACACTAGCCTTAATGTAGCATTGCACACTAGCCTTAGTTCATGTTGCATTGCATTGGAAATCAGCTGATTGCTCTGGCTAAGGTAGCGTTGCTGACAGTGTGTAAAGTAGTGGACTACTGTAAATCTCCAGCCAAAGTTCAGCTTTTGTTTGAAGATGTTGTGATAAAGATCACTTTTCACTCTTCTGACATTGGACTGAAAATGGATGGATGAAGACAGCTTGTGAACACTTTGAGTGTGCAAACAAAAGTGTGTGTGTGTGTCCATCATGCAGTCATCTACAAAATCATTTGGACATTTTGTTTGATTTAGTTTAGAGCTTTTGTTTATTTGTGTGTTTCCTCCAGAACCCAAATCCCGTGTGTGTGTGTAATGGTTTTGCTTTTTCTGTGTACCTGTGTCGTGTGTGTGTTGGCATTAATCCTTTCCTCCAGAACCTAAATCCTGTGTGTGTTTGTGTGTGTGTGTTGGCATGAATCCTTTCCTCCAGAACCCAAATCCTGTGTGTGTGTAACGGTGTTGTCTTTGTGTGTGTGTGTGTGTGGCGGCGTGACCGCTCTTTGTGCTGGGCGTGACGGCACACAGATTGTCCCGTTGTGCCTAGAGTGACCCTTGACCTCTGAGGGCTGGTGAAGTCCGTGTAACCTCTGACCCCTGGAGAGGGACTCTCTCTGGCCATTAAATTGATTTTGCAGTTTGGCTCATAAGAGGATCACTCCCACAAGCCTGCTGGTAGCATGATTGGATGCATTATGGGATACCTCAGCCATTATGCATTGCATTATGGGATACCTCAGGATACCTCAGCCATTATAGGATACCTCAGGATACATCATGCATTATGGGATACCACATGCATTATGGGATATGGGATACCTCTTGCATGTTGGGATACCTCAGGCATTATGGGACCTGTAAGGAGAGTACTAGGTCTGTGTGTATCAGTGTCTGTCATACAAGCTGATACAGATAGACAGTTAGAGACAGACAGGTAGACAGACAGACAGACATGGGAGTGTGTACAGCACTGATGAGGTCAGACAGACAGACTTTGGTAGAGATACGCAGTTAGAGACATACAGACAGTTAGTTAGGGGCAGACAGACAGGCAGGGATGATGAGGTGGTTAGCCCTTTGGTGCTGTAGCAGGGATGATGAGGTGGTTAGCCCGTTGGTCCTGTAGCGGAGACATGCAGGGTTGATGAGGTGGTTAGCCCTTTGGTCCTGTAGCTGAGATGATGAGGTGGTTAGCCCGTTGGTCCTGTAGCTGAGATGATGAGGTGGTTAGCCCGTTGGTCCTGTAGCTGAGATGATGAGGTGGTTAGCCCGTTGGTCCTGTAGCTGAGATGATGAGGTGGTTAGCCCGTTGGTCCTGTAGCTGAGACTCCTCTAAAGTGGGTGAGAATGGCCCCAGATGTTTCCACGGAGACGGGCAGCCGGCAACTGATCGCTAGGTCAGATGAATCGAGGAGGAGTAGGGGTGTGTGTGTGTGGGAGTGTGAGCGTGTGGGTGGGTGACCCAGATTTCTCATGACACCCCCCTCTCCAGAAGAAGGAGGAGAGAGGGAATGATAGACTAGGAGAGGAGAGGAGAGGGGGAACTAGGAAAAGAGAGGAGAGGGGGAATGATAGACTAAGAGAAGAGAGGAGAGGGGGAACTAGGAAAAGAGAGGAGAGGGGGAATGATAGACTAAGAGAAGAGAGGAGAGGGGGAACTAGGAAAAGAGAGGAGAGGGGGAATGATAGACTAAGAGAAGAGAGGAGAGGGGGAACTAGGAAAAGAGAGGAGAGGGGGAATGATAGACTAAGAGAAGAGAGGAGAGGGGGAACTAGGAAAAGAGAGGAGAGGGGGAATGATAGACTAAGAGAAGAGAGGAGAGGGGGAACTAGGCGAAGGAGATGGATGGTGCGGTTAAGTGACCTCTACAGCAGAGGCTAATGGTCACCCAGGGACCATGCGGGGCACTGTGGGGAAATAAAGGTGGCCTAGCCATGCTGAGCACATATGATTGGAAGCAGGTTTGAGGTGTGTGTGTGTGTGTGTGTGTGTGTGTTCTCTATTTAACCACTTTTCTTGTACTGCACTGTTTTGCAGTTGATTAGTTGCTTAGTTTGATTAGAGGGAGACGGTTTCCATTGCAGTGTGCAGACTACACTTCAACAATACGTGGGTGTGTGTGTGTGTGTGTGTGTGTGAGTGTGAGTGTGTGAGCACGTACATTAGTGTAGTTAATGCCCCGTGACCGTGCAAGATGCTGCCCAGATTTACACTTCATTATTGGCCTGTCAGAAGTACAGTTTGGCTCCCTTCCTCTCTCTCTCTCTCCCTCCCTCCCCCTCTCTCTCTCTCTCCCTCCCTCTCTGTCTCTCCCTCCCTCTCTCCCTCCCTCCCTCCCTCTTTCCCTCCCTCTCTCTCCCTCCCTCTCTCTCTCTCTCTCCCTCCCTCCCTCTCTCTCTGTCTGTCTCTTTCTCTCCCCCTCCCTCTCTGTGCATCCCTTGTTGCCAACACCTCTCAGGTTCAGGTTCCGAGTCTCATTCGTATGTAAGCTCAGGTTCAGGTTCCGAGTCTCATTCGTGTGTAAGCTCAGGTTCAGGTTCCGAGTCTCATTCGTGTGTAAGCTCAGGTTCAGGTTCCGAGTCTCATTCGTGTGTAGGGTTGGGCACCGAAACACGGTTCTAATATGGCACCGGTGCCGACGCAAACGGTAGTAACTGCATCGAATAACAACGTGCATTTCGGTGCCTCATTTCGGTGCTTAAATCACGTTTTTTTTTTTGTACGAAGCATCACTGCATGTCATGCGCCATCTCTAACGTCTTGCTCTGATAGCAACACATCCAGATACAGTTAGCTAACATAACACTAGGGGTGTAAAGATTAACTGATACGTATCGGTATCCGTTTTTAACGTGTAAGATACGGCTACATCGATACGTGAAGCCCCGTATCGGAATAAAACTGAAATGAACTGGTTGTTATATCGATTTACTTGTTACGAATCGGTTCACAACCTTTTCTGCTCGCTCAGACTCTCATTTACGTTCCAAGCAGCGCGTTCATCCCACGTCCGGTTTTGAAACTATACGTGGCACGGAATTGTGGGTAATGCAGTTCGTTTTTGGCTATATTCATTGCCCAAAGTTGTCAAATGACCTCATTACCCATACATCTACTGAAACTTCAGCACGTGACAACTCGCACTCGGTCGTTTGTTGTACAGTTTTTACTCTTTTGTTTTTCAAAATCCAGCGCGAAATTAAACACTAAACAGCAACGATCGTCTGTAGAGTATAGCCTTACGTTTGATGAAGGGATTTCCTTAATGTTAAATAATAATTTGGCCCTTGCTAAAACTATGCACAAATTATTAGCCAATTATTTTGTTCATATTCACTCAGACTTGTGGCATTATAGGTTTCTGCATTAGGTCTACCGTTGGAACAAAATAAACCCAGAGGGTTCATTGATATGTAGGCCTGTTTTATTCTTGTAGGCTATATGAGAAAAGGCCAAGAGTGTCTTAAGCACTGTTTTATTTTATTTCGGTATTGTCTTACCTCAACAAGGCTACAGCTCCATGAAAACAATCAGATATAACTATAAAATCTATAAAGTCTATAAAAAATATGTTGTATTTAGCTGCTGTGTTTGACTGAAATGTAGACTATTCTTTTTTCATTTCAATACAGTACAGTATATGAAACAAACCTCAGTTTAAATAATCATATTCACAAATTTTTTTGCCTAATTGACAACCATGACCATGATAACTGATCATATAAAATTAATGTGCACCTTGAGCAAATGATAAAAAATCTTTCAGAATGCTTTCCATTCTTGAACTGCATCGCATCGCATCGAATCGTACTGAATCGTTTTTTATGAACATGTATCTTTTCTTGTATCGAATCGTGCCCATGTATCTAGATGCGAATCGTATCGTCTTTTACATGAGAGATTCACACCCCTAATAAACACTATAAACCAGAGGGGTGCACCACATAGGCGAGTGGACAGTGTTTGACAGCTTGCGGGAGCCCAAGTAGCTTTAAAGCGATATCACGAGCTCCTGTCAAAATCTAGCAGTGGGCCTAATTACACACAAGCAAAAGGCTACGAAACAACATCAACAATATACGTTACACAATATAATTGCTAATGCGCTAGCTGGCATTTATTTGAAATGTTATCAGCAAAGTTGTAAGATGAAAACTTTATTTCACGGTGTGTTCTAAACAACATAATGGCATGATATTAATCTTTCATATGCATGAGGCCCATATAGCATCACAATGAATATGAAGATCATGTTAAAAGTTAGCTGGCAAAAACATAAATATGTAGGTTACATACCTGATGTCACTGAGCTGTCAAAGAGGCTACGGAACTCTCTCCGTACGTTATCGCTAATTAAACTCAGCTGACTAGTATAGCGCATAGCCATAGTTGCTGTTAAAATGCCTAGCGCTGGGAATCTAAACACTTCAACACCGACATGTAGCCATGTTCAAAAACTTTTGCGTGTTATGGGGGAAGACATGAAATTTATTGAAGCATTTGGGAACACACTAAATTAATTGGAAAGTAATTCAGAAAGAGTCCCTGTTAGATTAGCTTGCTTGCAAATGCCGTTGTCCATGACCTGGCAGTTCTATATGGCAAGCGGTTTTAACATACCTTATGGCAAACCGCCTACACTGGGTAAACTTGAAAGCAGAGCTTACCATTGTGTGCATCCATGGCAAGCTGTTTTAACATTTAAATGTAGGCTATTATGCGTAGGAGCAATATTGATAGTAAATTGAATATAACAGTTCAATTTCCTGTTCAAATTTGTCTTGTCAATAAAAAAAACAATTCATGCTTTAGACCATTTTAATTTAAAACATTTTAAAAACAAAGTACCGGTTCAGGCACCGTTACGGCACCGGCACCATTTTAAAAGTATCGATTTAGCACCGGTATCGGATAAAACCCAAACGATACCCAACCCTATTCGTGTGTAAGCTCAGGTTCAGGTTCCGAGTCTCATTCGTGTGTAAGCTCATGTTCACAAGACCCAGTGTGAGCTGTAGGAAATCAGGCATTCTACACTGTGACGCCTTTGTCTTCAGTGGAACATTATAGCCCAAGACACTGACCTGGTGTAGTGTGAGCATGTGTGCGTGCGTGCGTGCGTGCGTGCGTGCGTGCATGCATGCGTGCAAGTGTGTGTGTGCATTAATGTGAGCATGTGTGTGTGTGTGGTTCAGTGTGTAGCAGTCCAGTCTAGGAGTGGAGAGGAGTGGAGAGGAGTGGAGAGGAGTGGAGAGGAGAGGAGAGGAGTGGAGAGGAGGAGAGGAGAGGAGTGGAGGAGAGGAGTGGAGAGGAGAGGAGAGGAGAGGAGAGGAGTGGAGAGGAGGAGAGGAGAGGAGGAGGAGGAGAGGAGAGGAGAGGAGAGGAGTGGGCATTAGTCCACCAGCATACGGCGCAAAATACTGGTGTGTGTGTGTGTGTGTGTGTGTGTGTGTGTGTGTGTGTTTGTGTTTCAGCATCTGATTCCCCTCACTGGTGTGTGTGTGTGTGTGTGTGTGTGTGTGGAGATATGTGTGTTTGTGTTTCAGCATGTGATTCCCCTCACTGGTGTGTGTGTGTGTGTGGAGATATGTGTGTTTGTGTTTCAGCATCTGATTCCTCTCACTGGTGTGTGTGTGTAGATATGTGTGTTTGTGTTTCAGTGTCTGATTCCCCTCACTGTTGTGTGTGTGTGTGTGTGTGTGTAGATGTGTGTTTATGTTTGTTTATGTTATGCGATATATTTGATATTTGTGTGTGTGTCTGTGTGTTTGTGAGTGTCAAGTGTGGGCTAAGACCTGTGATTAACATGACCAGCATGATTAGCTTGATCGGTGTTAACAGATGACCAGAGTGTATACACACACACACACACACACACACACACACACACACACACACACTGCCCCCTGGGTCAACCACATTGATCCTGATCTGACCTGCTGACCACACCTGTCAGTGTGTCTGTTCCTGTGTAATTGCACACACACTCCCCCACACGCTCGCACGCACACACACACATGCACACACACACATGCACACACACATACGCACGCACACACACACGCACGCGCACACACATAAATGTGTGGCCCACCCCTAACACACACACACAAACACAAACGTGCACACACACACACACACACACACACACATTTCCTTCTGCACACATGCCCACAATGTGTGTATGGTGTGTGCAAGGTGTGTTTGTTAGTTGTGTGTGTGGCCTGAGTGTTAAACGGTATCAACTAAGAAAGACAGAGACAGGAAGCAGGTGAGGGAGGGGCAATGAGGAAGTGAAGACATTTAAATTAATCAACCTGGAGGAGGTATTGATTCAGTGTCACTTTAGATTACACACACACACACACACACACACTTATCCTAATGTCTACTGTCTCATTGAGCTTGTTTCTCAGGTGCCAAAGATCATTAGCTCCCACAGACAGGGCATAGAAGGAGGTCAGTCTTACAGAGAGCGAGAGAGAGAGACACACACACACACACACACACACACACACACACACACACACACACACACACTCACACACACTCACACACACACACAAAGACACATTGTTATTCCCCTGTTTTCCCCCCAAGATAAAGGCCTCTCACACACACACACACACACACACACACACACACACACAGCAAGAACAAAGGAATGGTGAACATAGGAAATATTACAGCCTGTCACGGAGGAGGTTGTAGCTTTGTCTCCTAGTCCTTATCTCCCTCTGTCTTAACTCTCTCTCTCTCTTTCTCTCTCTCAACTCTCTCTCTTCATCTATCTCTGATGAAAATCCTTATTTTCTTCTGTCGTCTTTCCTCTCTCTCTCTCCTTTTCACTGGGTCCTCTCTCAATTCAATTTTCAATTCAAATGGTGCTTTATTGGCATGACAAATATGACACTTGTATTGCCATGTAATTGTTACATAAAAGTACAGTATCATGATCTAAGCAATTATACAGGTATATACAAGGGATAGGGGTACATGGACAAAGTGTAAAGAACTTTTTTTTTTTTTTTTTTGAGTACAACATTTCAAGTTCTGAGTGACTCAACATAGGCAACAAACTTACAGACATACAATACATCAGGGCACAAATATAAAGTGGACTGCGTAGAAACTTCAAGTGTGGTACAGTACAACATGAGGGGACTGTGTTGAGTTAGTGTATGTGGCTGTGGCTGTGAGAGAGGGGTGCGTGTGTGTGTGTCTGTCTGTGTGTGTCACATGTACATGCATACAAAAATCACTCAGTGTCTCTCAGCTGGTGACAGGCAAGTACATATTGGGCAGCAGTAATACAGCTGTCTGTGTCTGATAGGTATAGTATTTTATTCGGGTTTAGTAGGTCATAGAAATAAGGGATTTTTTCTTTCATTTTTGGGAAGTATTTATTGCGAATTGATTCAAATTTTGGGCATTTAGTTAAAAAGTGTAATTCAGTTTCAACAACATCATCTCTGCACTGCTGGCATAGACGCTGATCTTTTGGAAGCCATGTCTTTTTGTGTCTTCCTGTTTCTATGGCTAAACGGTGTTCACTGAGTCTGTATTTCGTTAGTGTGCATCTCAAATTTGTCTCTTTTATTTTTGTTAGGTAATGTGCAAGTGTATATTTCCTGTTTAGGGTCAGATAGCATTGCATTTTGCTTTGGGATTGTGTTTTAGATTGCCAATATTCGTCATAAATGTCTTTTAGGTTTTGGGGGGTTTGGTTAATCCAAACATTTTGTGTGGATGTGGCCTGGTATTTGGCCTTTAAAGTGTTGGATGTCTCTGGAGGAGGGTGACTGAAGACCAGGTTGGTAGGGGAGTTGTCTTTGCTCAACTCTTGGTGTTTCAGGGCTTTATAGTGGAATGAGTTTGGGTCACTCAGACTTACATGTTTGATGAACTTGTTTGCCCTTTTCTGAAATTTTATCAGGAGAGGGTATTGGCCAAGTTCTGCCCTACATGCGTTATTAGTTGTGTGCCGGTGGACTTTTAGAATGGCTTTACAAAATTCAGTATGCAGGATCTCAACTGGGTGTTTTTCCCATTTATCTAGGTCCTGATTTCCAAGTGGGCCCCACACTTCACTGCCGTAAAGGGCAATTGGTTCTATTACTGATGAGAACAGTTTTAGCCAGATTTGGATTGGGATTTCGAAGGGAATTTGTCTTCTTATGGCATGAAGAGCCCTGCCTGCCTTGTCTCTTAATTCATTCACTGCCATGTTGAATGATCCTTTATTATTTATTCTAAGGCCTAGGTAGGTGTACTCTGGTGCATGTTCGACTTCATTAGGTCCTAATCTAAATATGGGTTGACTTCCCCGGTATTCGGATCTTTTTTGGAAGATTAATATTTTTGTTTTATTTGTGTTAACAGCCAGGTCTGGCAGAACTTTTGAAGATGGTCTAGTTGAGTCTGGAGTCCCTTTTCTGTTGGTGAAAGAATGACAAGATCATCTGCAAAGAGCAGGAATTTGACTTCACTGTCATGTAGAGTGCGTCCAGGAGCTGATGAATTTTCAAGTATGCTTGCTAGCTCATTGATGTATATATTAAATAAAGTTGGACTTAATGAGCAGCCCTGTCTCACTCCACGTTCTTGGGGGATGAGTTGGGTTCTTTTGGATCCTATTTTGATGCCACACTTAGCTCCTGAGTACATAGATTTTACAATGTCATATTTTTTTCCACTCACACCGCTTTCAATTAATTTGTAAAATAATCCATGATGCCAAATGGAGTCGAATGCTTTTTTGAAGTCGACAAAGCATGGGAATATTTTGTTGTGGTTTTGAGTATGTTTTTCAATTAGGGTGTGCAGGGTGTATATGTGGTCACACTCTCTTACTGGGTCCTCTCTCTCTCTCTTTTTTACTGGGTCCTCTCTCTCTCTCTTTTTTACTGGGTCCTCTCTCTCTCTTTTTTTTACTGGGTCCTCTCTCTCTCTCTCTCTCTCTTTTTTTTACTGGGTCCTCTCTCTCTCTCTTTTTTTACTGGGTCCTCTCTCTCTCTCTTTTTTTACTGGGTCCTCTCTCTCTCTCTCTCTTTTTTTTACTGGGTCCTCTCTCTATCATCTCTCTGTCTCTCTCTTTGTCCCATCCTCCTTTCCTCACTCTCTCCCACTCCAATTCATCAGTCCTTCTTTCTCTTTTCTACTGGTGTTCTCTTTGTGTCTCTTTCCTTTTGGTATTCTCTCTTTCCAACTAGCATTCTCTCTCTCTCTCTATCTCTTTGTCCCTCCTTGAAGGAGAGCAGAGTCATGCTGTCTCTCAGTGTGCAGTCGCTCCTTTGTTTGGGACACACACACACACACACACACACACACACACACACTTCAGGCACATCTAGACACTACATGCCTGGCACCTGTAGTGAATCATAATAGTGCAAGGCAAGTGAATCCCTGCTGGTGTGTGCGAGTGTGTGTGTGTGTGGGGAGACCCTTCACCATCATGATTGATTGCCTCCTAATTGAGTCTTGTGTCGGCCATGTTGGCGAGGTCGTGTGTGATTGGGGGTCTCATGTGTTTGTGTAGATGGATTATTGGCCTAATTGAGTCTTGTGTCGGCCATGTTGGCGAGGTCGTGTGTGATTGGGGGTCTCATGTGTTTGTGTAGATGGATTATTGGCCTAATTGAGTCTTGTGTCGGCCATGTTGGCGAGGTCGTGTGTGATTGGGGGTCTCATGTGTTTGTGTAGATGGATTATTGGCCTAATTGAGTCTTGTGTCGGCCATGTTGGCGAGGTCGTGTGTGATTGGGGGTCTCATGTGTTTGTGTAGATGGATTATTGGCCTAATTGAGTCTTGTGTCGGCCATGTTGGCGAGGTCGTGTGTGATTGGGGGTCTCATGTGTTTGTGTAGATGGATTATTGGCCTAATTGAGTCTTGTGTCGGCCATGTTGGCGAGGTCGTGTGTGATTGGGGGTCTCATGTGTTTGTGTAGATGGATTATTGGCCTAATTGAGTCTTGTGTCGGCCATGTTGGCGAGGTCGTGTGTTTGTGTGGTTGGGTTGTGGAGGTAATTGAGTTTGTGTGGGCCGATGAAGCTTGTTAAGCCTTGTTATGGTTCCAGCACTTTTCATTAGGAGTCCAAGGCCTGAAGCCCCAGCTGTTATTGGGAGGGGGGGGGGGACCTCCCTCTGAGATTGTGTGTGTGTGCGTGTGTAGGAAATAACTCTTGGGGTGTGGGGGGGGGGGGGGTGTGCGTGTGTAGGAAATAACTCTTGGGGTGGGGGGGGGGGGGGCCTCCCTCTGAGATTGTGTGTGTGTGTGTGTGTGCGTGTGTAGGAAATAACTCTTGGGGTGGGGGGGGGGGGGGCCTCCCTCTGAGATTGTGTGTGTGTGTGCGTGTGTAGGAAATAACTCTTAGACGAATGCTTAAATGTTAAATGAAGGTGTCAGGTGATGGATGGGACTGCAGTCTAATTGACTGGCAATGGTCTGTCACTGGTTCTGCAGGTCTCTGCAGTAATATGCATTTGAAAAAACAGGCTACACACACACACACACACACACACACACACACACACACACACACACACACACACACACACTCTATCCCAATACAGCCAAGGCTTTCACCACCAGGCTACACATACACGCGCGTAGCCGCGTACACACGCATACACACACTCGCATGCATGCACGCACGCACAGATGCCTGCCCGTATGTACACGCACACACAAACACACAATATCCCAATCCAGCCAAGGGTTTCACCACCAGGAGGTGACAGGGGAGATGTGGATGAATGGATGTGACTGGGTCCATGAGCAGACCCTGGGCATCAGTAGCTCTCTGCTACCCCCTGGTGCTGCTGCTGGGTGTGGAGTGGCCAGCACCCACTGTGACCCTCTATCCGAGAAGCCCCTGGCTGCAGCTTGCAGATCGGGGCTGGGCTCAATGTGGAGCGGAGCGCAACGTTGAGCTCAGCCCACCTTCAGCACGTCTTCTTCTCATGCTGACCATGTCCGTAGGGCCTACCTTGTTGGTCAAGTTATATTTCTCAACATAATCTCTAAGAAGAATGCTTAAATCTATAAAAGTCTGCAATGGCTAATGCAATAAATTAGCTTTAACAGTCATACATTTGGACTTTTTTTGTTGATTTTATATGAAAACAGAAGCTCTTTGTTTAAGCCAGCAGGATTCAAGATTTAAGAGCTGTTACATTCATGACGCTATACTGTTACAACTGTACCGCACTTATTTATGGCTGCGTCAAGGTTGTAACAAACGTAGGCCTACATGCCGCTGTTAATTAAAAACATGCACATAAACAATAAGCCAGGCTATATAGAGGCCAATATTATATTATATGTGATTATGTATTATATGTGATGGAGGGGGAGGGGGGGTGCTGTGTGTTAGAGGGGGGGGGGGTGTTGTGTGTTAGAGAGGGGGGGGGCGGGGGGCATTTTGTTTTAGAAAGGGGCTCTAAATTTGTTTAAGCTCTGATGGGCTGTCAATCTCCATAGAAACCCCCTCTCCTCTCTGCGGTACTTAATCTGACACTCAGAATTCATTTGGATTAACAGATGAGGAGCCAGTGATGGGGAACCACACACACACACACACACAGACACACACACACACACAATACCAGATATATAGGCTACATACTCACACATACACATTATACACACACACTATAACATACATCTGCACACTCAGAGAGAAAACATTTTGAGCAACATTATTTCAGGCCATTTCCTGTTGCTTGCTGTGTTTGACCACTGGGGGGCGCGCCTACTCTAGTGCCCAAGTGGCCTGCTGATGACATCACAGGCCTGTATGGTGGTCAGCTGTGGCAAATGGACCAAGGGGGCAGGCGAATTCCCGGAAGTAGAAGAATCGACGTAGGCTGGAGGGACCACCTCTCTGCTAACTCCCATAGAAGCCCATTCATTCTAGGATTTTTTTTGAAATACCATAACTTCATATAACATATATCCTGTGCCGATATTGTAGCTTCTGTGTTATCTACATAAACAATTAAAGGCAAAACAAGACTCGACTACCTCGTATGTAACGTTAGGTTCCCGTAAGAAGAATGTTTAGCATGTCCGGTAGTAGTGAAGCTAACGCACCGTAGGGGGCCAGCACAGAAGCCAGCACAGAAACTCATGAACAAAGCTATGTAGCCTACAATGAACTGAGGGCCGGGGAGGGGGGAGGGGAGGGGGGGGGGGGCGGAAAATCCCATTTGTAATCATTTTAATGACCAGTTCTTATCTGTACAGTTCATATTTATTGCATTAAACACATTTTAATTCATAACTAAGGCTAAACCTGGCAAAACTTGTGAAAAATTGCAATGCACACACAATCCCTGGGGTTCTCTACCCTCAACAGACAAATTTGGGATATAACAGTTCTGGTTGCAGTCCATTTCAAGTCAAAATTTATTTAAAACAAACAGTCTCAGTGTGCCTTGCAAAGGCTTTATTCAGGGCCAATTCCAGCTACCAAAGCACCACAGGAAAACCTGACGGCCACAAAACACCACTAAACGGAGATTCATTCTTTTCCAAGCACACAGTACAGTTGTACAGTTTTAACAGTTTCACAGATGTTATCAGATGTTATCGCGGGCCGCCAGAAATGTTTCTGCGGGCCGCACTCTGAGAACCTATGGCATAGAGGCAAGTAAACCTAATGAAAAACGGCACTAACGATAATCATTTCAGAGGTTTTCGATGGATTGACCATAGGTCGGAAAAGTGGAAAGAAGATTAGCATGGTTTTGTTTTACCATGACTGTTTTCGAAGATGATCATGTGTGGTAGTTTCAACATTAACATGACTTGATATTACTTGTGAGGATGATATTAATAATAATACATAAATAAATGTTTAACTTTGATGACTTTGAAGGCGAAGGAAGTGTGAGAAGAATTTCTGTGTATCTATCATATGAGTTACAAGATTCAGTTCGATGGCAAACGTCACGAAAGTTAAGTGCGAGTCTGCGCAGTACTGGGGGGGACCAACTGAAAAATCGTTCAATTTGACTCAGTGCCCTCCCATTGAAAACGACGGAGTCTGTTCGTCCATTTGTTTTACTGTCTATGAAATGGACAGGTGCAGGTTCCCGTGGCAACAGTGCCATTGTACTCAGAAGCTCATTAGAATGTTGAGCATCAACGGTGTTCTGTTGTGTTCCGTTAAGGAGTACACATTAATGAGCTGTCTGCCCCTCTGAAGGCCAGTGCTTCTGCAGCCGTCTGCACAAGTCTAGTGGAAGTTTGATCAGGTGTAAGGTGTGTCTTAATCCTTACGTTGAAACCTATTTCATACAGTCTATGGTTAAGGTGTGTCTTAATCCTTACGTTGAAACCTATTTCATACAGTCTATGGTTAAGGTGTGTCTTAATCCTTACGTTGAAACCTATTTCATACAGTCTATGGTTAAGGTGTGTCTTAATCCTTACCTTGAAACCTATTTCATACAGTCTATGGTTAAGGTGTGTCTTAATCCCAGTCTATGGTTCAAACTAGTGCTGTATTCTTTTTCTGTTGCACCATTGCTACTTAAGCTGCACTGTAGTTAGTGCCGTAGCTACTAAATTAGAATATTGTCGCATAGAATGATGTTTTAATGATTACACACACACACCTGTGATCTGTTTAACGAGGTTTTGTTTTATCGTCTCTCAATTGGTCAATTGGTGAGGCAGAGACAATATTATTAAAACCACTCATACACTGCCTACACTGAACATCTCACACCCATATATAACCTGCAGTGTGTGTGTGTGTGTGTGTCTCTTAACACCACTCTGGCCTCTTAACAAATTCCCCTGAGAGATGGTGGCAACCAACTTAGCACACACATACACACACACACACACACACACACACACACTCACTCTCACTCTCTCTCTCTCTCACACACACACACACACACACACACACACACACACACACACACACACACACACTGGCCCTGCCTCACCCCTACATGTAACCTCTCGCCACTCAGGAGGGACCCCCGTCACTTACTAAGATGAATCTCCCACAATCCTTTGGGAATGCAACAGGAAGGAATAATTCACCCAGTCACCCTATTAGTCAGGAAGGGTGCTGTGTGTGTGTGTGTGTGTATTGGTGTGAGTGTTTGCTTTTCAAATCTCCATAAAGATCAAAGTAGATGTGATAAATGAGCAGGACTAAATCAGAGAGGCGTATGTCAGCTGGTCAGCGCTCTCAGCGCTCTGGACGTATACATCCAAATAGAACGTCTCCTATCGGCTGGCACTGTTCCACAGGAGGTTCTGTGTTATTGGTTTAGTTATCCTCCATATTCATGAGCCAACAATAGGCGTCGTCATGGCACTGGCTGGCACTGTTCCACAGGAGGTTCTGTGTTATCGGTTTAGTTATCCACCATATTCATGAGCCAACAATAGGCGTCGTCATGGCACTTCAGTATTGAAAATGCGTTGTATTGAGATTAGTGTGATGGTAGACGGTTCCTGACGCATCCTAAGCCATGTAAAAGTAAACCTATATGATTTACTGTCCTGTCAGCCATATGTTATAGAATAACCGAGTTATGTGCTATCAGTCCAGTTATAGGTTATCTCGTTATAGGTTGTTTTATATGTGTGTAGTTATAAGTTATGTTTTGATTCAGCTGTGGGAAGCAGAAGGCTCTAATGTCCTATGACACCCGAAGGTCACATGCGTGTGTGTGTGTGTGTGTGTGTGTGTGTGTGTGTGTGTGTGTGTGTGTGTGTGTGTGTATGGACGGACAGGAACTCCTAATGCCCAATAAGGTGCATCAGCTTCTTAGGTCTCAAATCAGATGTGTGTGTGTAACTTTATGGGTGGGTATCAGTGTGCTGTTATGCTCTGTGTGTGTGTGTGTGTGTGTGTGTGTGTGTGTGTGTGTGTGTGTGTGTGCGCGCAATGCATCCTGCGTTACCTTGGCTTTGGCTCACAGATGTCATGTGTATCTTTATCCCATTAAATCCTCCTAATCTCAGCTCAGTCTCCTGAGAGGCCTGTTTGTGTGTGTGTGAGAGAGAGAGAGAGAGAGAGAGAGAGCGAGAGAAGCTGCTGTAAGCATGGTCAGGATCAAGCATAGGGTTTGTGTGTGTGTGTGTCCTGTTAGTTGGTGAGTGTGAATCCATTGAAAGGGTTTGGTGTGTGTGTGTGTGTGTGCCTTGTAGCTTCTCTTTGTTTATTAAATCCCTAGGTAAGTGTGTGTGTTTTGGAAACATTCCTCATGCAAGTGTGTGTGTGTGTTCGTCTGGAAAGGAGCGTCTCCCTTGTGTGTGTGTGTGTGTGTGTGTGTGTGTGTGTGTGTGTGTCCAAATTTAACGAGCTGATGTGCTGCTGCGTCCTGCGGGAACCTTCCCCATCCTGTCTCCACGGAGACGAGCTCTCTTCTCTCCAGTGGGCCAGACCATAATAAACGGGCTGGATGGGAGTGTCCAATCAGCTGAAAGCCCTTCTCATCTGCTGTTCTCTAGCCCAAACACCCCCTCTGTGGCCCAGTGCCCCTCTGCTGTACACTGCTGTGCACCACACACACACACACACACACACACACAGAGAAATCACAGTGCCCTCGGGAAATACACGCATATGCAAACTGCACCTGATGAGCAGGTCTCTCACACACACACACACACACTAACACACACACACACACAGATAGGGCTTTCAGATATAACCTCCGGAGTATATGCGGAGGTTTGTCAAACGGAGGTCCTACCCTACAGATGATTCAGATATGATGCTAACCTGCGGACCTTATACGGACCTGTGTGTGAACGACATACACATTACAGAATCTCCGTGTGGTTGCCGAGTGAGGGCTGGGGGCTTGTAGAGTTCACAAGAGGCGAGATATGACGCAGAATATATGCGGCCGCTGTCACAGCTGCTGTTTGTTTACAAAGTGTATGCATTATGTAGGCCAAAGAAGAAAACTCTATTGTGCATAGGCTAATACTTGAAGTAGGCTAGTCACGTAAGTGCGCACTTGAAATTGACCTACAGTATTTGTGTGTAATTCGGACTTCTATATGACCGGTTATGTCGTTCAGATATACGGGCGCACCGTTTAACATCCGCAGAACCTCCGGTCTTACACGTATGTCTGAAAGCGCTTATAGAAATCACAGTGCCCTCGGGAAATCAGTCCCAGGTTTGACATCTGGTCACTGGAAATCTGGGAGGACAGTTTCTGGCCCCTGAGTAGCCCTTACGACTCACTGCAGGCTCCCACAGGTGTGTTCAGGTAGAGGAACAGGGCTGAATGCTCAGGTGGCGTAACAGGGCCGAGTGTTCAGGTGTGTGTTGTCTGGGTGAGTTTCATAGTCAGCAGGGCTCTGACCTGTGTAGCCACTCCTCAGTTGGTCTGAGTTGGGCCGCCTCCCTTAGCGTGAGTGTGTGTGTTCATCAGGGATGGAGCATTAATCAACAGGACCGACGGGACACTAGTCTGGACACCCACCTGGTCAATCTCTTCATAAGGTGGACACACCTTTGGCCTCTAAACGCCAACCAGGGAGCAGATGAAGTGTGTGTGTGTGTTGTGCGCTGATGAGGAGGATTGTGCGATTTACTGTAATATGCTCGTAAGCTGTGGCTGCCCTGGTCAAGCCCCTTACAGAGGAGTACCTGATGAGCAGGTCACACACACACGCAAACTGCACCTGATGAGCAGGTCTCACACACACACACACAGCACCTGAGGAGGAACAGGATGAGCTTTATAGCAGCAGGCCTGGTGTGCCTCACACACACACAAACACAAACATAAACACAAGAACAGCAACAGCAACACACCAGCCGGGTGGCAAAATCCAGCGTTCTTAGCAGCGGTCATAACTATGAATTATTTTGAACATGAAAGGAGCGATGCACCCTCATCACAGAGAGAGAGAGAGAGAGAGTGGTGTGTGTGAGTGGTGCGTGCGTGCGTGCGTATGATGGGTCCTCATCACAGAGAGAGAGGAGAGAGAGAGAGAGAGAGAGTGGTGTTTGTGAGTGGTGCGTGCGTGCGTATGATGGGTCCCCGTCACAGAGAGAGAGAGAGAGAGAGAGAGAGTGGTGCGTGCGTGTGTGTGTGTGTGTGTATGTAATGGGTCCTCTTCCCTGACCTCATTGAACCCGGTGTGGGGCTCAATGGACCCTCAAGCATGGGTGATTATCAGCCAATCAGAGTCCTCCCTCACACACCTCCAGCAGGGCATGCCACACCTGATTGGCTCCTGCCCTCTGGGCTCACTGCTGATTGGCTGCCGTCTGTCTGGCCAGGGAAGGTCCGGATTGTCTGGACTAACGAGGAACACTGAGAGAGAAGTGGGTCAACAAGCACCTCTCTCACACACATGCACGCTACACACACACACACACACACCTCTCACACACATGCACGCTACACACACACACACACCTACACACATGATACAGGAACAGTGCACACACACACACACAAACACTGGGCAGTGTCATTGTGTGTAGTCCGTCTCCATAGTGACTGAAATTCCAGGTGGTTGGCTACTGGCACTGTGCCCTTAAGGACAGCACTTAACCCAGATTACCTCTCCCCTACATCCCTCTCTCTCTCTCTCTCTCTCTCTCTCTCTCTCTCTCTCTCTCTCTCTCTCTCTCTCTCTCTCTCTCTCTCTTTCCCTCTCTCCTGTTCTCCACCTCTTCCTCTTGCTGTGTGTGCATGCATGCACCGTGTGTGTGTGTGTGTGCGGGCGCGTGTGTGTCCGTGTGTGTGTGCGGGCGCGTGTGTGCGCGTGTGCGTGTGTGTGTGTGCGCGGGCGTGTGTGTGTCCGTATGTGTGCGCCTGCGTGCGTGTGCGCATGTGTGTGTGCGTGTGTGTGCGTGTGTGTGGTGTCCTGCTGGGGTCCACTCTGCTGGATGAGTGGTCCAGGTTATGGCTACTCTATCAGAATGATTTGCACAGCTGCCCCCTGCAGTTCATACCATCTCAGAATGCCTCCCTCTGACTGTGTGTGTGTGTGTGTGTGAGAGAGAGAGAGAGAGAGAGAGAGAGAGAGAGAAACACACACACACACAGGTTCTCTTTATGTGACAGTTTTACGCACAGGCCTACTGGACACCTACATGTGGAGTATAAATAGCAGATATTTCATCAGGCCTGTATGTGTGTGTGGGCATGTTGAAAGAGACGTTGAGTGTGTGTGTGTGTGTGTGTGTGTGTGTGATGTTCATCAGTGATGATAACTGTAGTTAATATCCCTGGCTATTGAGCTAATTGAAGTAATGTATTGTTAGCAATAATGATGAGATACAGAAGTGTGTGTGTGTGTCTGTCTATGTCTCAATGCCTTCAGGGCTGCATGACCAGACAACAGGATGAATATAGGCCAGACATGCTTAGCCACCATATGCACAAAGTGTGTGTGTGTGTGTTTGAGAGAGATTCGTACCTACCATTTAGAGACACAATGATGTGCTGTGTTTGTTGATGTCATCATGCTAGATGACTAGACAAGAAAACATTCTTGCCCACTGACACTGACCTGCTGTTATGATGGGCATTACAGACTAACTGCCCCAGTGTCATAGTGGGCATTACAGACTAACTGCCCCAGTGTCAAGCGTTATGGTGGGCATGACAGACTAACTGCCCCAGTGTCCTAGTGGGCATTACAGACTAACTGCCCCAGTGTCAAGTGTCATGGTGGGCATTACAGACTAACTGCCCCAGTGTCATGGTGGGCATTACAGACTAACTGCCCCGGTGTCAAGTGTCATGGTGGGCATTACAGACTAACTGCCCCAGTGTCATGGTGGGCATTACAGACTAACTGCCCCTGTTCCCTGTGAAGCACTTTGAGTGTTGAGTTGTCTTGTCTCTTCTGTCATATGGTTTTTCCTCCTTTATGTCTCTTTGTGTCCATCGCTGTCCTCCTAAACACACACACACACACACGTGTCCTCACACACACCGGTGCTGTCTCTCCATCTTGTGTTGTAATGGCCCCAGTGGTCTGGTGTTGTACAGACTAACTGCCCCAGTGGTCTGGTGTTGTACAGACTAACTGCCCCAGTGATCTGGTGTGCAGCCATGCGTTGGGTCCAGACAGGACTAGCCGATTGCAGAGATCCCTGAGGAACTGCAGCTGGAGCCGGCCTCAGGAAAGCGAGTCAATAGCAGATATTAGAGGGGCAGTGTGTGGAACGACAGAACTATGGGCCTGGACACATGATGGCAACCTAGGGGCAGTCACGCATAGGTGTACACACACACACCTGACACACAGGCCTAGAGTAAGAGAGGCTGAAAGCATCCATCTCTGATGTCTCCAGTTGAAAGTGTGGCACCACACCTGTGCACTGCTTCTGTAGTATTGTTTGTGTGTGTGTGTGTTTTCCCATTTTTCCTTTTGTTCATATCTCTACATTCTACACTCTCTCTCAATCTCAAAGAGTTGCTTTATTAGCATGACTGCGCTATTAATGTATTAGCATGACTACATGAGCTATTACTTTATTAGCATGACTGTATTAGCATGACTGCATGTGCTATTGCTTTATTAGCATGACTGTATTAGCATGACTACATGAGCTATTACTTTATTAGCATGACTGTATTAGCATGACTGCATACGCTATTGCTTTATTAGCATGGCTGTATTAGCATGACTGCATGTGCTATTGCTTTATTAGCATGGCTGTATTAGCATGACTGCATGTGCTATTGCTTTATTAGCATGACTGTATTAGCATGACTGCATACGCTATTGCTTTATTAGCATGGCTGCATGTGCTATTGCTTTATTAGCATGACTGTATTAGCATGACTGCATGTGCTATTGCTTTATTAGCGTGACTGAGTGCATGAGCTATTGTTACAACATAAAGAAAAAAAAGGGAGGGGGGGGGTTCCTCAGTGTGGGGTGGACATAAAATATCTAGAATTAACAGCAGTAAAGAGCAAGAGTAATAAAAGGATTGTGTGTGCGCGTATGTGTGCATGCATGTACATGTATGTGTTTGTGTGCATCACAGACAAATTATCTCTCTCTCTCTCTCTCCCCCTCCCTCCCTCTCTCCCACCCTCTCTCATTCTACACGGTCTCTCTCCCTCTCTCATTCTACACAGTCTCTCCCTCTCTCTCTCCCTCTCTCATTCTACACGGTCTCTCTCTCTCCCTCTCTCATTCTACACGGTCTCTTTCATGTTCTCTCTGGCTGGATTCTCTTGAGTCCTCTTCTTTCATGGGTTTCGTCCTTTATGTCTCTTTGTGTTTATTGCTGTCCTTCTACACACACACACACACACACACACACACACACACACACAGACACACACATCCTTACTGGGTTTATGTGGACATGTCCTCACACACACCTGTGATATCTCTCCATCTTGTGTGCTGCTATCTTCCCACAACACAGCTGTGTGTGTGTGTGTGTGTGTGTGTGTGTGTGTGTATGTGTGTGTGTGTGTCTTTGTGCTGCTTTGTGCTTTTCTCCACCACAATAGAATGGCTGCCTATAGAAGGAGAGGCCCATCCAGCAGCACAATGACTGGCCTTGGTCTGCACACACACACACACACACACACACACACACACAAAGCTCAGCACAACGAGCCATCACTTAAGATGGACAACACACACACACACACACACACACACACACACACACAATATTGCTCTGCTTTAGATTCATGCCTTCACACAAGTATCCTAATCCTCTCCTTCTCTCCTTTTGACTAACACACACACACACACACACACAGCAGAATAGAATAGAATGAGGAATCTCAGTGAGTCGATGTGAGTGTTGTAACAGGATCCCAGAGAATAAACAGTGTTTCTGCATTTGGGACAGGCAACACACACGCACTCAAATGAGCTGGGTAGTACTCTTTACTCACACACACACACACACAGCACACACATTTGTAATAAATACATAAAAATGCAATCACTTACAGACTCCCAGAAAAAAAGCACACATTCTTACGCAGGCAGCACACACACATTGTTACAGCACACAAGGTGACATCTAGTGTTGGGATGTGTGTGTAGTACGCAGATGAGTGTGGTGTGTGTGTGTGTGTGTGTGTTTAGTACGCAGATGAGTGTGATGTGTGTGTGTGTAGTACGCAGATGAGTGTGATGTGTGTGTGTGTGTAGTACAAAGATGAGTGTGATATGTGTGTGTGTTTAGTACACAGATGAGTGTGATGTGTGTGTGTGTGTGTGTGTGTGTGTGTGTAGTACGCAGATGAGTGTGTTTGTGTGTGTGTGTGTGTTTAGTACGCAGATGAGTGTGATGTGTGTGTGTGTAGTAAGCAGATGAGTGTGATGTGTGTTTGTGTGTGTGTGTGTAGTACACAGATGAGTGTGATGTGTGTGTGTGTAGTACACAGAAGAGTGTGATGTGTGTGTGTGCGTGTGTGTGTGTGTGTGTGTTTAGTACGCAGAAGAGTGTGTTGGGGTGGCTGAGGCTGAGCGGAGGCTGCTGGTAGTAAACACACTCTGGGGTTTGGGCTGTAGTGTGCTGCCACTTACAGGACCAGCTTTGTGTTTGTGTGTAGTGTGCGTGCGAGTGTGTGCATGTGTGAGTGTGTGCGTGTGTGTGTGCGAACGTGTGTGTGTGTGCGTGTGTGCACTGCACGTGAGTGTGTACGTGTGTGTGTGTGTGCGTGTGTGCACTGCACGTGAGTGTGTACGTGTGCGTGTGTGTGTGTGCGTGTGTGCACTGCACGTGAGTGTGTACGTGTGTGTGTGTGCGTGTGTGCACTGCACGTGAGTGTGTACGTGCGTGTGTGTGTGTGTGTGCGTGTGTGCACTGCACGTGTATGTGTGCGTGTGTGTGTGTGTGTGCGTGTGTTGAAGATCACTGAGGGTTAAAGGTCTGCAGGACAAAAGCTCTGTGGCCATTACACCGCATGAGTCATGTCTCATGTTGATGACATCATGGGGCCCCAGAGTCTCTCTGTGTCTGTGTGTGTGTGTGTGTGTGTGTGTGTGTGTGTGTGTGTGTGAGCTGGGCATGTGTGGGAAATTACCACTGTGGTAAAGTCATTATGAACCATTCAAGAGAAAGCAAAACACTTTCACCACATCCTGATGAGCCCACCTGTGCGTCTTTGTGTGTGTGTGTGTGTCTGTGTGTTTATAGCTCTGTTTGTAAAGCTGTTGTAGGCCTGTTTGGTTACCTGTTGGACCCCCTGTGTTGAGCTGTTCACACACATTTACTGGCGCTCTCTCTCTCTCTCTCTCTCTCTCTCTCTCTCTCTTTCCCATCACAGTCTCTCTCTCTGTCTCTCCATCTCTCTTTTCCATCACAGTCTCTCTCTCTCTCTCTCTCTCTCTGTTTCTGAGAGGCCGTTTACACGACACCGCCGGGTGGATTTTCTCTTACCGCTTTCACACCTTTAACGACTCCGGCAAGAAAAAACCTCGTGTGAACACACAGAGGTGTCACCGGCTAAATGTGCTGTAGTTCATATGCCAGACCAGTCGATGGCGCCGCTGTGCAGAAGCTTCACGGTAATTTCGCGTGAATCGCGTAGAAGAAAACATTGTTGAAACAGTTTGTTAAGCCAGAGAATGTCTAATAAGTGCTCTGGTTAAGCAGTCGCATGAAATAAGGAGACTACAGACAATTCGGTTTTCAATTCAACTGTTAAACTAATAAAGTTCATTTTCAAGGTATGTGACTGCTATGTGTGATTTCAAATGCTTAGCCTACGCATTGCATTAGGTCTGAGCACCACTGGAGAAAACACTAACATGCAGTAAGCTAATGTTTAACTGAGTTAAGCTAACGTGTGCTTCTAACTTAGCCACTAAAGGCTGATAGGCTACATTGTGCACATAAATCATGACAGGGGAAAGAAAAACATTTTAATATGATAAATAAATGGTTTGGTTTGTTTTGACAAGCAACATGTCAGGTCGAGTGCCGTGGCTGAGTTGAGAGGTGGGGCTATGTCGTCATGAAGTTGCCGGCTTCGCACCTACAGGCGTCTACACGGCGAAAGTTAGCCGGCAGTTTCAAAAGTTCCCACTTCGGAAGCCGGTTTCAAAAGCTATCGGTTTCAGTCTCCTAAACTAAAGCGTCGTGTACACGCAAGGCGTAACCGTTAACAAAACCTCACCGGTTTCACAAAAACCGGCGTCGTGTGCACGGCCCCTGAGTCTCCCTCTCTTTCACTATTGTGTGAGAGCCAATGGGGGTCATTGTGATTGATCAGGAACAAAAGACCAGAAAGAAGAGACAGACAGAGAGATGGACAGATAGAGAGGGAGAAAAGAGAGAGAGAGATGGACAGATAGAGAGGGAGAAGAGAGAGGGAGAGAGAGATGGACAGATAGAGAGGGAGAAAAGAGAGAGAGAGATGGACAGATAGAGAGGGAGAAGAGAGAGGGAGAGAGAGATGGACAGATAGAGAGGGAGAAGAGAGAGAGAGAGAGATGGACAGATAGAGAGGGAGAAAAGAGAGAGAGATGGACAGATAAAGGCAGAGAGAGATGGAGATATATCTATAAAGGGAGTTTTTATTCAATCTCGATGTTGGTTTCAAACGATAGCAAAAACAATGCAATCGAGGGGAAACGATTATTTTGCCACATTCTGTTTAGAAAGTGTTTTGAAATACAGTTTCAGCTCATACAGCGCACTGATACACATCTTTACAGCGCACTGATACACATCTGCATCTTTAAGCTCCGTTCTCCACACATCCCTGACCTCTGTGCACAGGCCACTCCAGCAGTCTGTGTGTGTGTGTGTGTGTGTGTGTGTGTGTGTGTGTGTGTGTGTGTGCGTGTGCTGCAGTCGGTAGCGTCATGAACCACACCAAAATTGTAACTAGCGCATTCACTGCTAGGTTTGTTGTGATCACTGTCAGTCGAGGCGACCAAACTACTCAGAGAAGTTCTGGCAAGACGGCTGATCTGACGTACGTTAGAACACGCCTGGTTCTGGCAAGATGGCTAATCTAACCTTAGAACACGTCTGGTTGTGGAAATTAGCACGCTATAATGTTACAGGAAAATACAAACATGCAGTATGTGCTGTGAATAAGTAGTAAATCAGTTCAGATTAGCAGATGCATGTAGGGGGGCGTGTGTCTGCGTGGGTGTGAAATCATCTGATTTCTGTCCCAATTAGCGAGCTACCCGGAGAGGCTGTGTGTGAGCGACAGAGAATTTGTTGCTTGACAGACAAGTGCAATGAAGCAGTTTATTGTTTATGCAGGGGAAGTGAAGGCTCTGACAGACTTTATTGGTGTGTGTGTGAGGGGGGGCTGTTTGTGTGTGTGTGTGTGTGTGTGGACTTGGACAGACGTTTGGGGGCAGGGAGAGTGTGTGGGAGGTGTGTGTGAATGAGTGTATGTGGGGGTGCAAAGTGCCTCATTACACACACAGAGCATGTATTCGGGTATGCACGTGTGTGTGTGTGTGTGTATGTGTCGTTGAGAGAGGGAAGCCCAGACCATGTGTGGAAGAGAGAGATACAACAGAAATACACAGATAGCCGACTGATCAACACATACGCACTGGTATGCTCAAGTGTGTGTGTGTGTGTATGTACTAGGTATTAGGGTGTCTGATACCCCCAGCGGGTGTGGGAGCGTCTGACCCGAGGGGGACGTTAATCTGCAGCCCCTCATCCCAGTTAGGACCCATGGGTGTCCAGCAAGAGCGCCCGACAACAATGCTGCTGCCTATTAAAGCTGCTCACAGCCGCATATATTAACCTGATACTATACGCGTGGCAATGCTAACGCAACAAGCTGCCGGTGCACACGCACACACACACACAAGCACACACACACACACACACACACACACACACACACACACACAAGCACACAAGCACACACACACACACACACACACACACACACACACACACACACACAAGCACACACACACACACACAAGCACACACACACACACACACACACACACACGGGCAACTACATGTGTGTCTGGCACAGAAAGTTGAGCACAGTCTGCACACAGTGAGCCTCTTGGCACTGTTGCACATGTTAACCACACAGACACACACACACACACACACACACACACACACACACACACACAGAGTAGCCCAAATATGAGACAGAGCAGAGCACAATAGAGCTCATTTGAGAGAGGGGAGGAAGAGACAGAGAGGGATGGAGAGATAGAGAGAGAAAGAGGGAGAGAGAGGGAGAGGGGAGGAAGAGACAGAGAGGGATGGAGAGATAGAGAGAGAAAGAGGGAGAGAGAGGGGGAGGGGAGGAAGAGACAGAGAGGGATGGAGAGATAGAGAGAGAAAGAGGGAGAGAGAGGGGGAGAGAGAGAGAGGGGAGGAAGAGACAGAGAGGGATGGAGAGATAGAGAGAGAGAGAGGGAGAGAGGGGGAGAGAGAGAGGGAGAGAGGGGAGGAAGAGACAGAGAGGGATGGAGAGATAGAGAGAGAAAGAGGGAGAGAGAGGGAGAGGGGAGGAAGAGACAGAGAGGGATGGAGAGATAGAGAGAGAAAGAGGGAGAGAGAGGGGGAGAGAGAGAGAGGGGAGGAAGAGACAGAGAGGGATGGAGAGATAGAGAGAGAGAGAGGGAGAGAGAGGGTGAGAATAGGAAATAGGAAGCAAGAGATAGAGGTGAAGAAAGAAAGGAGGGAAGAAGGGACAGAGTGGAAATATATATATATATATATATAGAGAGAGAGAGGGGGGAAGAGAGAGAGAGGGGGGGGGGGGGAGCTATGGGGGTGCAGATGATTTGTGAATTAGAAAGCCCAGAGCAGTGGGCTTTCTAATTCACAAATCATCTGCACCCTCATTCACACACACACCCCACACCCCTCGTCTCTCATCCACCCCCCCCCCCCCCCCCCCCCCACCTCTCCCACACACACACACACACCACCCCCCTCGTCTCCCCTCACTCCGTCTCACAATGAATAGAAATAGGGTCACTGAACAAGGAGGGGTGGGGCAGGTGGAGAGTGTGTGTGTGTGTGTGTGTGTGTGTGTGTGTGTGTGTGTGTGTGTATTCCGCTGGTATGTTAAGTGTTTGTTGGTGAGGGTCTGATAGGGACTGTCTGAGATGTGGAGAGAGTGAGAGAGTGTGTGAGTGGAGAGGGTGAAAGTAGATGCATGAAAACAAGACAGAAAGCAGGAGAGGGGGAATGAGAGAGAGAGGGAGAGAAAGAGAGAGAGAGAGGAGGCAGGGCAGAAGAGAGAGAGATACAGAGAGAGAGAGAGAGAGAGAGAGAGGAGGCAGGGCAGAAGAGAGAGAGAGAGAGGAGGCAGGGCAGAAGAGAGAGAGAGAGAGAGAGAGAGATACAGAGAGAGAGAGAGAGAGAGGAGGCAGGGCAGAAGAGAGAGAGAGAGAGGAGTCAGGGCAGGAGAGAGAGAGAGAGAGGAGGCAGGGCAGAAGAGAGAGTGATACAGAGAGAGAGAGAGTGATACAGAGAGAGAGAGAGGAGGCAGGGCAGAAGAGAGAGTGATAAAGAGAGAGAGAGATGGATGGAGGGAGGAGGGGGCAGTAAGCTCCTTGGCAACCGAAGCCCAGAAGAACAGAGGGGCCGACAAACACTAACCCCCCCGCCCGCCCCTGGGGTGTGTGTGTGTGTGTGTGTGTGTGTGTGTGTGTGAGAGAGAGAGAGAGAAAGGGAGTGTGAGTACGGGAGGAGGGGGTGTTTCCCAGGGCTGGGCCGCCGGAGGCAGAGGGCGTGTGTGTGTGTGTGTGTGTGGGAGGAGCCTCTGTGCGAGGGCCACGGAAGCTGATCAGATCTCCTAGATGAAGGTAGACAGAAGGAATTAGCAGCTCACACACACACACACACTTGCGCTCCGCTTACTGACTTCTCTGGACCCGTCCATGCCGTTGTGTGATTGTGTGTGTGTGATC
>NC_055962.1:37473699-37476199 GCF_018492685.1 Alosa sapidissima | reverse complement strand
CTGATCACTAATGAGTGCAGATATCTCTAGCTGAGTGTAGACAGTTGAAAGGGTCAAAATGAAGAGCTGTGTGTGTCTGTGTCTGTTTGAGATTGTGTTTTTGTCTGTGTTTGTGTGTGTGTGCGTGTGTGTGTGTGTGCGTGTGTGTGTGTGTGTGTGTGTGTGTGTGTGTGTGTGTGTGTGTGTGTGTGTGTGTTTTGTCAGAAGTGAGAGGAAGTCAACTTTCACAGCCTTTTAGCACCCTATCATCCCATATGACCGTGTGTGTGTGACTCTGTGTGTGTGTGTGTTTGTGTGTGTCTGTGTGTGTGTGTCTGTGTGTGTGTGTTTGTGTGTGTGTGTGTCTGTGTGTGTGTGTGTGTGTGTGTGTGTGTGTGTGTGTGTGTGTGTGTGTGTGTGCTCTTGCATGCTCATGTTCATAGATTGTTTTGAATGGTCATCTCGTGGTGAATGGCTGGTTAATTGTCCTGCAGTTGTGTGTGTTTGCCCCGAGAGTGGCCCTGAAAACTCAGAAAGCTGCCTCTCTTTCACACACACACACACACACACACACACACACACATTTAGAGGCATAGGTCAATATATGTTATGCAGCAGTCAATACAGCATCAGCTGGTGACAACGAGCAGGACGGCAGCAAGTTCAGTCCATCTGCCTGTCAATCTGTCTCACACACACACACACACACACACACACACACACACACACACACGTAGCTTTAGTCCTCGTGACCACATAGCCAGGCACTGGTTTGACTCCTGGCACATGTTGGACAGCGAGACTGGAAAAGCATGAGGCTGTGTAACGTGTGTGTGTGTGTGAATGAATGTGAGTGTGAGAGTGAATCTGTGTGTGGGTGTGTGTGAGTAGTAGGGATCGACCGATATGGATTTTTTAGTGCCGATACCGATTTTCTTCCATCAGCCTAAGCCGATGACCGATACAGGCTGCCGATTTTCTTGAGCCGATATTTGTAGCCGATACCACTTTTATTTTGCTCCCTCAATTTACATCATACAAATGACACATAATTACACAAATGATAACAAATGTTAACAAAAGTCTCAATTTAAAAAAGGAACATTGAACTTATGGGTGGGTGCACTGGATATGGTTAACTGCAAAATGCATCATCATCTTACAACACAGCCTTGATGATGCATTGCTTGCTGACATATTATAAGACATAATTCAGGTCATCACAAAATGTCCTTTGTCAACACATTTAAATAATTTAAGAAAACAATAAGCCTGAAAATTAGCTATTGAAATAAAGTGCTTGATTTGTCATTTTAGACTGCATGGTTTCAATTTTTCTATGTCTATATTTTTCTAAAAAAAGCTGCCAGATTTGTCAACCACAGAACATAAATCAGCAGAGGAAAATAACGTGGAAATAACGTGGTGTCAGATGTTTCTGTTCTAAACGGCATCAACGCCAAAAGGTATAAAAACATCTCTCAGTTTTAAAATCTCTCCTTCAGGTAGCGCAGCACTCTCATATCGCTGTGATGCGTGTGTCCCACTGAGTGAGACAGACCAGACGCACACACAATTAACTTTTGTTTGGTAGCTGACGAACCACCATTGAACTGGATTGATAATGATGACGTTAGCAAACGGCTCTAAAACAAGTAAGGCATCCACCACAGTATGTCTGGTACATGATAAACGATAACACAAATTAATATTCAACTACATATAACACGTCTCTCATTATTAAAACTCTGATATCACTGCGATGGCAACTCCGCCCGCTCGAAGGGAGAGGGGGAGGGAGACGCACACACCACACGCGTCCAAAACTCAGCCAGGTGGTCGCTGAATAAAACTCACACAAATATCACGGAACAACGTTGCCATTACTTAATCATATGATTGACCAGTGTTCGTAACAGCTACCGCTAACGCATGCATACGGATAGCCTACAACTTAGCTATTTGCAGCTCCCTAAATACAATGGCAAGCAGTTTTATAGAAGAGGGGCATTAAGGGAGGGAGACACACACACCACACGCATCCAACACTCAGCCAGGTGGTCGCTGAATAAAACTCCCACAAATACCACGGAACAACGTTGGCATTACTTAATCATATGACCAGTGTTTGTAACAGCTACTGCATGCATATGGATAGCCTAGCCTACAACTTAGCTATTTGCAGCTACCTAAATACAATGGCAAGCAGTTCTATAAACGAGGCATTAAGCATTAAATAAAGTAGGCTACCTATATAATTTGCATTTTCCATTTGGACCCACAAACTTGCTTCCACCTTCAAAGTGTATGGCAATATTTAAGCTAAGTCAAACAGTTAAAATATGCTTTTAAAGTTTACTATTGTCTTGAAGAGCAGGCTTTCAGCTCTCTGTTCGTGGGGGAGGGGCAGTCTGCACGTGAATTGCAGCGTCTCCAGCAACACAGAGCTGCCTGTGGACGCCTGTATGTAAATAATGCGGGGGGGAAAAACTATCAGCGAACGCAGCCACTTATCGGCCAA
>NC_055962.1:37456199-37463699 GCF_018492685.1 Alosa sapidissima | reverse complement strand
CTCACGTAGTGATCAGTTGTGTCTGTGTCCAGTTTTGTCTGTCACTCTTGTGAGTAGTCGTTTTCGCTCTTGTCCTGTCTGCTTTCACTCTGAGCGGTGTGTCCGTGCTCTCTGTGTGCGATTGCTTCTGCCTGTGCCCGCCGCTGTGTGTGTGTGTGTGTGTGTGTGTGTGTGTGTGTGTGTGTGTGTGTGTGTGCGCTGTGCATGGCTGAGTTGTGACTAACCGGCGCCCCCTTGTGTTTCCGCCTGCTGCTCTCGCCCACTGGTCGCCAGGGGAGACGTTTGACCGGCAGGCCAGCGTGCGCCGCTGTTTGGTAAACTCTGATACGGTGGCCCGCAGGCCCAAAAAGGTCAAGAGGAGAAAGACTATTTCAGGGCTGCCGGACAACATCCAGCAGGAACTAGGTACGGTATGGCCCTCCTCTGGCACACTGCCCTCCTACCTGCTGCTGCTCTCTCCTCTGCTGCCCTCTTCCCATGATGCACCTCTGCTGCCCTCTTCCCATCATGCACCTCTGCCATGTAGTCAGCCTGGGGGGAGTGGCTGCCATCAGCCTTTGTCATGACCTCATCACTCCAAACATGCTCCTCTTCCTCACCCCCCCCCCATACTCCAGCTAGTGATTAGTGTTCTCACAGTAGCTGCTACATGCAGACCTTGTTCCCTTCTTCCTCACCCCCCCCCCCCCCCCCCCCCCTGCTCAGCATATCTGTGGAGCTATTTTGATGTGATGTGAACATTTGTATGTTGTATGGTGGTTATCTCTACTAGGGCTGTTGAATGTGTTGGAGTGAGTAAGTAGAAGTAGCATCTGTGCAGGCTGTAGTGTCCTTCCTCTGTAGTGTCCTTCCTCTGTAGTGTCCTTCCTCTGCTCCTTCCCAAAGCACTGTAGAATGGTGGAATTCTGGAATTTTCACCATTAATCACGGAATGTTTTGGCCCTGGAATCGGAATGTGTTCCCCACTGTCCACAGCTCGCTAGCCTCTAGATAACCCGTTTCCCAGAGTTCTCCTGGGGTCAGCAGCCCTGCTGTGTGTCCGGCGAGCTTCCTGTTTGGCCACAGAGCTCATGGCAGTGGGATTCTCTCTGCTCTGCACCCAAGCAGCTGCTAAAGCTAGCGTGTAATCACAACCCCCACTGGCAACTCACACCACACCGCCTGGCTGCTGCCACTCAAGAGAGGCCCCTCAGGGTTACCTTTAGCATTAGCTGCTAGCCATGTAGTAGCATCAGTGTTTGTGGTAGCTACATTGTTACCATTGGTGTTTATGTTAGAATTGCTATTGGTGTTAGCAACATTATTCATTTGAGCATTTTTAGGAGCCATAGCATTTGTGCATCGTTAGCGTCAGTGTTAGCGTTAGCTGACCCGTGGCAGGAGAGGGCAAGTGGAGGTCAGAGAGGTCAGGTGGAGGGCCGGAGAGGTCAGGAGAGGGCAAGTGAAGGTCAGGTGGAGGGCCGGAGAGGTCAGGAGAGGGCAAGTGGAGGTCAGGAGAGGGCAAGTTGAGGTCAGGTGGAGGTCAGAGAGGTTTCTGGCCAAGAGCCCGTAACGCTGCCTCATCACTGCATCTGTCTGTGCACTTACTCAGTCTAGAGATTAAGGTTGAACACACACACTACACGGGAACACTCAAGCACCGCCAACGTCACACACACATGAACACATGACCTCACACCACACACACACACACACACACACAGCGCCCATTCACACACAACGCCCACACATACCGGTATACACAAAGCACACTCACATTTACGTAGATATTCACACTCAAACATATAAATGCACACATACACACACATTCAGATGCACGGTCATGCACAGACACAACCATCAGTCAATCAATCAATCAATCTCATAATCATATACACACACGCACACAGCCACCAATGCCCCACCCCCACCCCACCAACGCACAGTCCACGTGACCTTTGACCCGAACAGATGGGTGGGCACCATCAGAGAGTGGTGACCCCTGCGGATGTGGTTATCCGCTGTAAATCTGCGATGAGAGCCGCTCGGACCAAAGGCTCTGCGCCGTTATGCGCATGTGAGGAGGGGACACTGCTGCCCTAAGTGAAAGTCATTTGTGTCCAGATCAAGCCCCACACACACACACACACACACTATAAAGTCACACTCCCAGAGATGCTTTTAACCCCCAGCCTCTCTCACAGCCTCTGTCCCATCAGGACTTTATGTGCTAATGCCACAATGTGCCCCACACACACACACACACACACACATACACACACACACACACACACTCACACTCCAGATTCATTTCTATCCATCTGCGTGATTTTATAGTGTGTGAGAGGGAGAGAGAGAGAGATTGTGTGTGTATCTGTAGGTTTGTTTGTGTATGAGAACTTGGAGCCTTGTTCCCCCAAAGAGAAGCAGAAACGCGTACATGTATCCGGTCCACATTCAGCTCTTCTGAAGCTCTTTGCCTCATTATGACTGCCAGGGTTCTCACATGTGTGTGCTGTGCTGTGTGCATGACATGTGTGCACAGATGTGTGTGTGTGTGTTTTCACGCACATGTGTGTTTATGTGAGCGTGTGTGTGTGTGCACGCACATGTGTGTTTATGTGAGTGTGTGTTCATTGGCACATGAGCGCACAAGTGTGGCAGTGTGTGCGTTGGTGTGAAAATGTTTGACGCCACTTCACCAGCTGCCCGACGCACCTCCTAAGGAGAGAGTGTGTGCGTGTGTGTGTGAGAGAGAGAAAGAGACAGAGAGAGGGGTGGGAAGGAGAGATAGATACATAGGGGCTGTGTATGGAGGGGGGCAGAGAGAAGGAGGGAGAGAGAGGAGGGGAGAATGACACGTAGAGGGAGAGAGGAGGAGGAGAGAATGAGAAGGAGGGAGAGAGAGGAGGAGAGACAGACTCGCCCTGTTTGTTACTGCTCATCCTCAGTCTCAGACGGCAGAGCAGCAGCATACCAACAGCAGCAGAGGGGACAGCACCAGTCTGTGAGTGTGTGTGTGTGTGTGTGAGAGAGAGAGAGTGTGTGTGTGTGTCTGTGTGTGTGAGTGAGTTACAGAGAGAGAGTGTGTGTGTGTGTGTCTGTGTGTGTGAGTGAGTTACAGAGAGAGTGTGTGTGTGTGTGTGTCTGTCTGTGTGTGTGAGTGAGTGAGTTACAGAGAGAGAGTGTGTGTCTGTGTGTGTGTGTGTGAGTGAGTTACAGAGAGAGTGTGTGTGTGTGTGTGTGTGTGTTTGCTTGCGCGTGTGTGTGTGTCTGGCTCCTGGTCATCTGCTCCCATCAGAAAGATCTGCAGGTCATTAACACGTCAGAGCAGCCAGCCGCTAATCTCATTAATTAGCCTCCGCTGCTGACCAGAAGGAACTCAACGGCTCTGCTGCGCATGATGGACATCTCCGTACCGGGGACAGAGACGCGGGGACAGAGATGAGACAGGCGGGGGAGAGAGAGAGAGAGAGAGAGAGAGAGAGAGAGAGGGGGAGAGAGAGAGAGAGAGAGAGAGGGGGAGGGAGAGAGAGAGAGAGGGGGGGAGAGAGAGGGAGGGGAGGAGAGAGAGAGAGAGAGAGAGAGGGGGAGAGAGAGAGAGGGAGAGAGAGAGAGAGGGGGGGGGGAGGGGAGAGAGAGAGAGAGGGGGGGGGGAGAGAGAGAGAGGGAGAGAGGAGAGAGAGAGAGGGAGGGGGGGGAGAGAGAGAGAGGGGGAAGGGAGAGAGAGAGAGGGAGGGAGAGAGGGAGTGAGTTGTTGCCGTGGCGCTGACGTGTGTGTGTTGATGTTGATGTTGTTGCCGTGGCGCTGACGTGTGTGTTTCCTCCTCCCCAGCAGCAGCGGTCCCCGGGTCGTGGCGGTGAGCTCCGGCCCCAGTCCATGTTCCTGCCGGGTCAGTACCTCCTACGCTGGGGCCCCGTACTCTACGCTGGGTCAGTACTCTACTCCGGGTCAGTACTCTACACTGGGCCGCTCCGGGAGCGTGAGCTCCGGCCTACGCCGCTCCGACACGCGGGACTCGGGCGTCCAGACCGAGGAGGTGAAGATCGTGCCGCCCTCTGTGCGGCGGATCAGAGCCCAGCGGGGTCAGGGCATCGCTGCGCAGATGGCCGGAATGTCCACCTCCACCGGCAACATCTCCGCCGCCACCTCGGCCGACAGCCTGCCCGGCTCGCCCGCCGACGACCGCCCCGTCGCACCTCAACGGCGACGCGCACCAGCACCTGCACCAGCGCTTCCTCAGCCTGCCGCGCGGCGCTCGCGTTAGCCTCCACGCAGAGCCGCTCTACAGCAGCACCCCCTACAGGCCGGAGGACAGAAGCGCCGCCAGCAGCAGCAGCAGCAGGCAGATCGGGCGGCTGCAGGTGGACGACTCGGCGGTGCATCTGAGGAGCACACCTAGGCCAGGTGCGTTGGGCCGGCCGCGCTCGCAGGAGGTGAGGGGCACGCAGTCGGAGTGGGGTGGGGGGGGCCGGGGGGCCCCGCGTGTGTGGTGTCTCCTCACGCCGCCTACTCCACCTCCATCATCCCCAACGCCACGCTGTCCTGCTCCGCCGAGGTCATCGCCCTGCACACGGCCCCTAGCAACGCTCACCTGCCGCCCGGCACAGGACGCCCCCTCAGCATGATGGCCGCCGTGTCCAACGGAGACGGCCTGGCGCTCAGCTGCTCGGCGACGTTGCGTCCAGCACTCACACGCTCCGCAGCGCCACGGCAACCCTCTCCACCCCCCCGACCCCAGCGAGGCCGGCCAATCGGACACCGCCGTCCTGATGAGCGCGGCCGCCTCCGGGGACGAGCACTGGATCTACGACACGGCCGAGAGCGTGGCGACGCCGCGTCGCCCCCCTGACCTCCAGCTGCTCCACCCCCCCTGCAGCACCTGTGCAGCAGCCTGGAGCGCTCGCCGCACGGCACCGCGACCGACTCGGGCTCGCTCCACTCCATGGACACGGACGGCTACTACACGTCCATGCACCTGGACTCGGGGCTGCGGTCCTCGCGCCAGGGCAGCGGGCACGGGGTGGCGGGCAGAAGGAGCGGGCGGCACAGCATGTACGAGTGCCTGGGCCAGCCGGGGGACGGTCTCTACGGCGACGGCACGCTCTCGCGCTCCATCTCGCTCCGCAAGTCCAAGAAGCCGCCTCTCCCGCCGGCTCGGACCGACTCGCTGCGCCGCCGAGCGCCACGTCACGCCAGCGTTGCCCCCGACAACGGTCCGACCGCGGAGGACGACGGACGCGTGGTTCTGAACGAGTCGCTGATCGCCTCTCTGCAGCAGTCCCTGCAGCTGGGCCTGAAGGGCAAGATGGCGGCGTCGTCGTCGGCGGCGACCGCCTCCCACAGCCCGTCCAGCGACTACGAGGACCCGTGGATGCTGCGTCCTCGCAGCCAGAGCAGCGTCAGCGCGGGCAGCAGCGGCCCTCTCGGCACTAGGGGGCGCCCACCGCCAGCGTCCACGCCAACGTCCACGCCAACGTCTACGCCCTCTGCCACATCACCCCCGCCCACAGCGACACCAGCAGCCTGCGCTCCGACTACGCCGACTCCTGGGGTTACTACATGGACTACTCTCGGACCCAGCCGGACCCGGCCCAGACGCAGTCCCCCTGGACACAGCGCACACACACGCCAGCGGGGCGGAGAGGCCTCGGGGCGGCCCGGAGAGGGGGCAGCTGACGGAGATGCCGTCCATGGCGTCTCCCAGGCCACGCAGCCTCACGGGCAGGATGGGGCAGTCGCGGCGGCAAAGCCTCAAACGGGCACTTCGTCATCGTCCCCAGACCGCGTGCACCGGCTGACGTCGCCGTCCAGCGGCTACTCGAGCCAGTCGAACACGCCGACCGCGGGCACGCCCGTGCCCTCCTTCATGCGCTGCCTGTCGCCCTCGGGCAGCAAGCCTCGGCCACGCATCCCCGAGAGGAAGTCGTCGCTGCTGTCGTCCGTCTCCATCTCGTCCTCGTCCACCTCGCTCTCCTCCAACACCTCGGACTCCGCCGCCAGGAACCTCCCCGCCCATGCCACCCCCCACCACCCCCTCTACCCTTGACCTTTGACCTTCTGACCCCCGACACCCCCCCTCCTCCCCACCTCCACCCTTCCCAGCCCCCTCCTCCCCCTGTTGCTCAGATGTCCATCGCTGCATCGGCCTCCCCCCCTCTACCCACAACCCCCCTGGCCCCCCCTCTACCCACAACCCCCCTGGCCTCCCCCGAGTTCCCGCCTCCGCCACCTGAGCTGCTATTGGACGCCCTGACGCTCAACTCCAGCCTGAGTCCTCCTCCTCCTCCTCCTCCTCCTCCTCCTCCTCCCTTCCCCACGGCAACCGCCACCGCCCCCCCTCCCCCCTCCCCCTGCCCCCCACACACACTCACACACACACTCACACACACACTCACACACACACCCCCGTGGCGTCTGCGGCCGTCCTGCAGAGCGCTAGAGGCAGCCTGAAGCCCGCTGGCGTTGCCGTTGCCGATGGGAGCGGCGCACCTGTCTCGGCCATTCCCCTCATCACGGCCTCCGCTCTGCAGAGCGTCCAGCTCCGAGCCGTCAGGCGGCCCGCGGGGGTCCACACCGAGGCCCAGCCGGCCCGGTCCAAACCTCCAGACAGCGCAGGGTCCACCCAGACCGCACGCCCTGGACCGCACGCGCCCACGAAGAGCAAGACACCAGCACCGCCCACAGAGTTGCCCCTGGCGACGCGCGCCGCCTCTGATCAGGACGGGTCCGACACACCGGCCACCCCGGGGCAGAGCCGCTCAGAAGACAGCGGCCCGGTGTGCAACGGTTCTGACCGCGAGGAGGTGCGTCCCTGCGTCCCTAACGGGTCAGCGCTCCCAGCGAAGCAGGAAGAGG
The DNA here is from genome assembly GCF_018492685.1 of Alosa sapidissima. Taxonomy (NCBI): domain Eukaryota; kingdom Metazoa; phylum Chordata; class Actinopteri; order Clupeiformes; family Clupeidae; genus Alosa; species Alosa sapidissima. The sequence continues at coordinate 37,456,861 of NC_055962.1, read as the reverse complement.
AAGAGGCCCAGCCAGCCGCCCCTCCGACAACCAGCCCAGGGGAGAGCCCGAGTCCTGCTCCTGCCCCGACGCAGAGTCCTGCCCCTGCCCCGACGCAAAAGCCCCCCGGGGCCACCAAGAAGCCCAGACTGCCCCTGGTTATTGCCCCAGAGTCACCGCCACCGAACCCAGCCGAGGATCTGCCCCCTCAGACCAGCGGGGTGGGCGGCCGGAGTGGACCAGAGCCGGTGGAGGGGCAGGGAAGTGCAGCAGAGGCCACAGAGAGCGTGAAGCAGGCCGCCGACCCCCTGCCGCCCCCCCACCTCTCAGCCCCTGATGGACTTCGGCTCGGAGACCACCAGCTTCAGGACGAGCGCGTCCAACGGAGACGCGGCGGACGCAGAGCCGGACGCAGAGCTGGAGGACGAGGACGAGGCCAGCAGCACCACGGGATCCGTCAGCTCCAGAGAGGACGACAGCGGTGAGCAGAACCGGCCCACTTTGGGCTCTCCTAGTTAGAACCGGCCCACTTTGGGCTCTCCTAGTTAGAACCGGTCCACTTTGGGCTCTCCTAGTTCTGCAGGTGAGGTAGAAACGGCTAACTTTAGGCTCTCCTAGTTCTGCAGGCGAGGTAGAACACTTTGGGCTCTCCTAGTTCTGCAGGTGAGGTAGAACACTTTGGG